>NC_135487.1:75486298-75790772 GCF_052094955.1 Ictidomys tridecemlineatus | reverse complement strand
AAAAAGTTAACTGAGCAAGCAAAAATTACAAGAGTGTACTGAGACTTTTACAAAGTGTAATGAAAGGAATCTCTTCGAGTTCCTTTTGAAGGACAAAACAGACCTGCTTGGTGGGGCCAAAATAAAGATGAACTAGATTTCTATTTTGATTGTTTTCATTTTTTTCCTCACCAAGAGGATAATTAAATGGAAATAAACTATAAAATGGAAGTATAAAGCAGTAATGTGCAGAGTAAATGAAAAATAGTGATAGCCTTGTTAAATTTCCAATTTTTAAGTTGCATATTTTAGATATTAAAATGACTTGTGGAATAATTATCTTTTTTAAAAATGTTTTTTTTTTTTTAGTTGTAGATGGACACAGTACCTTTATTTTGTTTATTTAGTTTGTTTATGTGGTGCTGGGGATTGAACACAGTGCCTCATGCATGCTAGGCAAGTGCTCCACCACTAAGCCCACAACCCCAGCCCCTGTTATAATTATCTTTAAATAAATGAGTTTTAGAAAATAAAAGGTACTATAGGCATCAAGGTGGACAAATACATTTCTTACAGAAAATAATCAAGGTTAAATATCTGAAAAAAGTGTCCAGGGTCTTTGATGATGCTTCATGAAAAGATTTCTAGAACATCTGTCGTCAAAAGCCATTGTATGCACATGTCATAACAGAGTAATATCATACTTGTAATAAATAAAAACTGGATCACAAATACAGTTTTACAAGTTATTTGATGGACTTTCTCATGACTGGTTTTTGTCAAGGTAGAGAAATTAAAATAAAAGTAGCTGGTGTTAATAGGGGATTATATTAAGAGACTATTGGGGCTGGGGCTGGGGCTGGGGCTCAGTGGTAGAGCGATTGCCTCACATGTGTGAGGGACTGGGTCCAATTCTTAGCACCACATATAAACAAATGAAATAGACTATTGATGTTTAAAGGTCTTTGTGTCTTAAACTTACACAGGATGCACTTTGTATTTAAATCTTCACATGCAGTTTTTATACATGAACTATTTAAAAATGGAACTAATATGTTAGATGATGAATCAAGATTCAAAATCTGTTTAATATCTACTTAGAATGAGAAGATAAAAGATTGTTTCCCCAAAATATATAGCCTTGTCCATTAGGTTTAAAATTCAAAGGTGTATTTTACCAATGCCTTGTGGAACAAAGATGTTGATATTTTAATTGACAAGAAATCAGAAATGAACCAGTAATAATGTAATGTAGCTGTGACTTTAGACTCAAATCCTAAGTGCAGTCTTCTTAGAAGCAAAACAATCCTAAGTATTCTAAGTAGCTTGAAGAAGATTTGTAGTGTTGTATCTAGTTTGAATACCAAAACTTATGTGATCATTTACACACTATTCTTGTGGCTAGTGTAGGAAAGACAGGGGGAGCCCTGGATTTTTTTAGGCTTCAGTAAAGAAGTTTTTAGAACATTATACATAAGTCATTTTTCAATATTTTAAAAGAAATCTATGCAAAATTATATATGGCTTCAGAAGGCATGATGAATATAAGATCCCAAGACACAATATCTTATCCATTGGAATTTTGACAAATGAAATAGTTGCTTTACAAAGTAGTGACTGTACCATGAGTACCTATTGATAAATGTACTGATTACAGTCTTCCAGTATAACTTTATGAATTCTTGAACTCCCACAATAAGGATTTCAAATCTGTATGGTAGTAGACAGTTATATTTCAAATCTGTATGCAGATTTGAAATATAACTGTCTACTGCCATCACTTACCACTGACAAATGGAAACATTTTATATGATGTAAAGAATTTTAGATTTCATATACAGCACTAAATTTTAGTCATTTTTCTGTTTAATCTTGGACACTCAAGAATGCAGTTTTGTTTTGTATTAGAAATGTTTAGGTCTAGACTATCTCAGGTCTCTCATTTTTAAGATGACCTTTAGTAGAGCATAATTTACATATTATGAAATTCATCAAGTTTAATTTGATGTGTTTGAAATGTGTATGGTTGTATAACCCCTACCACAATCAAAATAAAGAATATTTCCATAACTATCAAAATTTCCTTTGTGTGTCTTCAAAAGCCACTGTATGTACATGTCATAACAGAGTAACACCCATCCCAGTGACATGTCTTCTCTCACCATAGTTTTACCTTTTCTTAAAATCCACATATAAAATGTGAGACTTGTATGTCTTTTTCTTTTACTTTAGCATATCCATTCACTATTTTCTTTTCTTTTTGATGATTTTTTAAATTGTGACAAACATATACAACATAAAATTATCATTTAAGTTTATAATTCAGCGGCATTAGCACATTTACAGTGTTGGTATCCGCTATTTCTAGACTTTGAAATCACTCCAAATAAGCTCTATACCCATTAAATAATAATTCCTCTTTTTCCTAGTATCTGATAATCTCTATTCTGCTTTCTATCTCTGTGAATATACTCAATCTGTGTAACTTAAATGAGTGGAATTATGCAATATTTGCCCTTTTGTGTCTAGCTTATTTGATTAACATTAATATTTTCTATATGTTGTAGCATATATAAAAAATTTATTATTTTTATGTCTGAGTAATGTTCCATTGTGTGTATATAGCAATTTTGTTCATTCATTTGTTGGTCATCATTTATATTGTTTCTACTTTTTGGCTATTGACAAAATGCTGTTATGAATATTGGTGTATAACTATCTGAGTGCCTGCTTTTAATTCTTTTGTGTATATACCTAGATATGGGTTTACTAGATCATATATATAATACCATGTTTAAGTTTTTGAGAAAGCACCAAACTGTTTTCTACCGTGGCTGTACCATTTTACATTGTCATTAGCAATGTCAAAAAGGTTCCAATCTCCACATCCTTCTCAACTCTTGGTATTTTGTTCTTAATAATAGCCTTCTTAGTAGATATGAGGTAGTATTTCATTATTATTCAGATCTTACTTAAAATTGAAAGTTCTTTCAATGCAAAGACCATACCAAATGTACATTTAAATGAGTTACTTTTTGACCCAGATTTTATGATAGGCCCCCCCCCTTTTTCTCCAAATACAAGCAGAAGCCAATTGAATGGTCATGAGAACGAAAACAATCTTGACTGCCATTTTATTTGTTAATTTATTGTTAAGATATCAAGTTCAGTTTGTGTAAACATTTTGTATTTTGCTCAGTCTTATAAGATGTGGACATCTTATAATGGAGTGAATATTAATCTATTCATTTGAAAACCAATGGGCAAAATATTATCTTTAAGTGCAGAGAGGATAATAATAACCAAGGAAAATGAAGCCTGCTATTGCATAGAGTGTTCTGGTGTGAAAGACACATTTAAACAAATTAATATGATTTCAATGGTGATAAAGGCTTCGACAAAAAAGAAATCAGGAGCAAGGTAGTATGTATGAGTGCTAGTGTAGGTAGGACAGTTATGGTGTGCTTCCCTGAGGAAGTAACATTTGGCCAAAGACTGAATGACAATATTGACAATATGAATTTCTCAGCTTCCATACAGAAAACATGGCTGTGTGTATAGGTGTTGATCAAGGAATAAGTTTAGGGTATTTGGGGAACAGCAAAATGTGTTCTTATAAACCCTAGGGAAACCAACTAAAAATTCTTGTGAAGAAAAGATATGTAGATAAGTAGAAAGTAGTAGAGACAAAATAGAGTAATTAAAAAAATCATTTATGTGCTAGCAATTCAGTTTCTCGTTGTGTACCCAAAAGAATGAATTGCTGGTACTCAAACAAATATGTGAACACACATTTGGAGCAGTATTATTTATAAAAAAAGAAGTAGACAAGTCAGAAGTCCATTAATGGATGAATGAATAAGCAAATTATCATATATACATACAGAAGAATATTATTCAACTATAAAAAGGAATAAAGTTGTAATACTTGCTATAATGTGAATGAGTTTCCAAAACCTTAAATTAAGTGAAAGAAGCCAGATACAGAAGTTCATATATTATGTGATTATGCTGTAGGAAATATTCAGGGTTGATAAATCCATATAGAACAGAATACAAATTGGTGATTACTAGTAGATTGGGGTCCAGTGAGAAGCTGCTTAAATAGGTAAAGGATTTCACTGTGAGTGATGGGAATGATTTGAAACCAGATAGAGTTGGTGGTTGCACACATTTTTAAAAAAATTTAACTTGTTATATATGACAACAGAATGCATTACAATTCATATTACACATATAGAGCACAATTTTTCATATCTCTGGTTGTACACCAGAGTCATATCCTTCATGTCTTCATACATGTACTTAGGGTAATGATAACTATCGCATTCCACGGTCTTTCCTACCACTGTGCCCCCTCCCTTCTGCTCCCTCTCACCCTTTCCCTTTTGCCCTACCTAGAGTTCGTTTAATCCTCCCATCTCTCCCACCCCCGCAGCATATTATGAATCAGCATCCTTAAATCAGATAAATCATTCTGCATTTAGTTTTTTGGAGATTGGCTATTATATTCTCCAGCTTCATCCATTTACCTGCAAATACCATGGTTTTATAATTCTCTTTTAATGCTGAATTCCACATGTTTTCTTTATCCATTCATCTACTGAAGGGCATCTAGGTTGGTTCCATAGTTTAGCTATTATGAATAGGGTTACATAACATTTTTTAAAAATATGTTTAGTTGTAGATGGACCTAACACCTTTATTTAATTTATTTATTTATTATGTGGTGCTGAGGATCAAACCCAGTGCCTCACATGTGCTAGGCAAGTGCTCTACCACTGAGCTACATCCCCAGCTCCTTACAACATTTTGAATGTACTTAATGCCATTGAATTGTTAATTTTAAAATGGTTATTTGAATTTTTCCTCAACATATTACCCCAAAAAGGCTAAAGAAATGAAGGAAAAGATGCAAAGATGTCACATTTAATCTTTTGATTGCAATAGAAGACATCCTTATGCAAGCACATAAAATTCTAGTACAGGAACCCTTTGGTGATAGTTGGGGTAGGACTAGAAGCAAGTAATCTGGCTTGTGGAAGGGGACTGGGAAGATAGGAGACTCCCTCAGGGCCGAGTATGGGCTATGTTAATCAGAGTTTTGGTTTACTTTGTGACTAGAGGGAGTGGGGGATGCAATATGAAGTAAAGCAGATTAGGTCAGAAGTGGCAGCTAGAGAAGTGAGTTCTAACAGAGCTGTAGTCCCACAGCAAGAAGATTAAGAGATAGAGGAGACAAGGATTTGGAGTATCAGGAGTTCAGTGGTCTAATGGGAGAGAACATCTAGGGCAAGTGGTAAATATGGGGCTATTACCTACAGCCATGATTTTATATGATTTTTGGATATAATATTTGAATAGGCCAGCTCTTAGTAATGTGCCAGAGTAGAGCTGACATAGAATTCTTTATGTTCCCCTATTTAGGAATAAGGTTGGTGCGTTATTCATCTTTCTGATACTAGACATCATGACTGGAGTGCATGGCAGAGGAGGCCCTGTTCACCTCATGGCAGCCAGGAAACAAAAAGATAGGAAGGGTCAATGTTCCAGTATTCCCACAAGGCCCTACTAAAGTTTCTACTGCCTTCCAATGGTACTACAGATTGAGATCCAGTCCTTCAACACATGGGCCTTTTTCTAAGGGACATTCAAGATCCAAACCAAAGTAGTTGATTTTGGAAATCCAGTGAATACAAGCCTATACATGGAAGTGAGGCGGTCTTAGTTGTAAGGTTAGGAATGACAGGCCAATCACATTGCTGTTTGGTTATTGGAAATGTATATAGCTTGATAACTGAGAGTGACTCTCCCCTATTGTGAAAGAGCATTTGGATCCATCTAAAGCAGTACGTCCTAGCAATTTTATAATATTGATTGATTGTATTAGGAAAGGGAATAAGTCTTGAACCAGTCTTCTAAGTTTCTACCTTAAAAAACTAGACATTTAAGAGCTAATTTAATCAGAAGCCACCAAAGTTACCAATAATACTAAAAATCAAATTGAAAAGGACACAATACAAGAAAAATCCATGAAACCAGAAGTTGATTCTTTGAAATGATCAATAAAATTGATAAATCTCTGTCCATACTAATTAAACAATAACCAGTATCCGCAATGACACTTAACTTTTTACAGATGAAGCCTAGTTGCTTTATCTCATATTCTGAATTTGTCTGATTTCTTCCTCCTAGTGTCATTGTATTTCTTATAGATTAGATTCAGTTAAACATTTAGATGATAGTATTGTGAACTTCATTTTAAGTCAGGAAACACATAAATTGTGCCAGCTATAAATGATGATGAATATTATTACCAAGCCAGATTTGATTACCTTAGACCCTCCTTTGTAAAGGTGTGGTTCATCTTTACAACTACTGAGTAGTCTATTGGAAGTACTTTTGTACCAAATAAATACAGTTGTACCTTGATATCTTTGGGGGAATTGGTTCTAGGAACCCTTATGCACAGCTAAATATGTGAAGGCTTAAGTTTCTTATATAAAATAGCATAGTATTTGCATGGAACCTATGCATACCTCCTGTGTATCTTAAATCATCTCTAGATTATTTATAATGACTAATACAATGTAAATGCTATTAAAATGGCTGTTATACTGTATTATTAAGAGAGTAATGACAAGAAAAAAGACTCATACATGTACCGTTCAGATGCACATTTCCCCCCCTATCCTTGGTTGGTTGGATCCATAGATGCAGAACTCACTCTCATTGTATCCATCCACATTTTACCTAATGATTTCAGCATTCATTGATGGTTGTATTGAATCAGTTATTATATATTGAATGTCCCAAATGGAGATTTTCATATTCTTTTATTTCTTCTATATTTATTAGCTAGTTTTCCTTTAAAAAAAAAAAAAAGACATCCCCCCAACCTTCCACTTGCTCACTGTAGATCCTTTATCACTCAAAGTTCATGGACTTTAGTAACTTCAGTATTTCACATCACTTTTAATTGTTTTGATGCTTTTGATATAGTTATATGCCAGTTATTTTATAATAATATATTAAATTTTTTGAGTAGCAGTTTTTAAAAGATAAGGTTTATTTTTAACCCATTTTGGGCATTGACATTCTTTGAAAAAAATGTTTCTGCAGTATACAGTTGTACAATGATTACTTTTAAAGGCCATTGTTTTTATTTTACACTAGTCCTTGGACAGTTTTAACCTGATATTGTTGGTTTTACAAAAAAAAAGCCAAGCACTGGGGTTGTGCAGCAGTAGAGCACTCGTCTAGCATGTGCGAGGTCCTGGGTTCAATCCTCAGCACCACATGAAAATAAATAAAATAAAGCTATTGTATCCAACTACAACTAAAAAAATAAATAAATATTAAAGAAAAATGAAGCTGGGCGCAGTGGCACATACCTGTAATCCCAGCAGGAGGATCATGAGTTCAAAGCCAGCCTCAGCAACTTAACAAGGCTCTGAGCAATTTAGCAAGACCCTGTCTCTAAGTAAAAAGGGCTGGGTATGTGACTCAGTGGTTAAATGCCCCCGGGGTTCACTTAAAAAAAAAAAAAAGTTAGAGCCAGGCACGTGGTGCACACCTGTAATCCCACTTTCTCCAGAGACTGAAGAAGGAGGATCACAAATTTAGGGCTACCCTGGGCAACTTGGCAAGGTCATGTCTCAAAAAATGAAAGGGCTAAAGGTAGAACTCAGAAGTAAAGCACTCCTAAATTCAGTCCCTCGCCACACATGAGTTGAGTTAATATTATTATTGAACGAGTATACTAAATAAATATTAAATGAAGCCTGATACAATGACACATGCCTGTAATCCCAGTGGCTCAGGAGCCTGAGACAAGAGGATCACGAATTCAAAGCCAGCCTCAGCAAAAGTTGAGCAACTCAGTGAGACATCTCTAAATAAAATGCAAAATAGGGCTGGGGATGTGGCTCTGTGGTCGAGTATCCCTGAGTTCATTCCCTGGTACCAAAAAATATATATATTTTATACACACACACATATATAAAATGAATCATAAGATTAAGCTTAGCATGAAGATTAAACTGTACATTTAGATATTTTACATGTTCCATGTCTGTTTTTGCAGAACTCTTAGAAGTAACATTGCTCCGGTCATAGTTCATGCAATTACTTATCTGATCTTTTTTCTTTTAAGTGTGGTGGGGCACAGATGTCTTCATGTTGAACTTTTCCCAGTGAGACCAACCGTCTTTGAGTGTAGCTTGATCTGTTTAAAAGCTTTGTGCCCTACACATAGCTGCATATCATTCAAGTATCCTGATTAAGCAATTTTGTCCAGTTGCTCTTGGCTCAGATCAACGTAAACAAGGAAGAATTTAGCAGCTAGCTAAGCTGCTGATTGCTGAAATAACTGCTTTTTGAAGTTCTTGGGATCTTTACCAGGAAATACTTAAGGGGAGCAAGAGAAGTTTTCTTCTGACCTTTTCTCTTTTTTATAATTCTCAAGAGAATTTGCAGGAATTATATAGTGCTTCTAAGAACAGTGGATTTGATGTGAGGTTTATAAACTGAAATTACCTCGATTAAACACATGAACAAATGTTAATAAAAATACCTGTCATTGGAAGTTGGGAATTCTTCCAGATAATTTATTTGGAAAAACTTATTTGCTCAGCAGTACTGAGGAATTGCCCCATACCTCATTTACCTAGTGTTTTTTTTTTCTTTATGAGTATGAAAGGTAGATGATAAAAGTCTTTTAAAAATCCAAGATAGATAGATGACTTGCACATTTAATTTGGTAAACTTTTTGTTGTTGTGGATTGAGCTTATGCTTATCACTAAGCTACAAGCCTAGTCTCCAGGTAAACTGTTGAGCTTTTTGTCAGTATCCTTATAAATCTGGACTTTTTTTTAAAACCAAAAATAATTTTGACCTAAATTTAGTCTAAAGATTAAATGCTTTTTATTTATGCATAATCTTATTTTCCTTTAAGCCTTAATAACAAATGAGGAATCACTTTAATGGGAATGATTGTTTTTTTTTTTTAGCATCTTCTTCATTAACAACCAGAGAAAAACTTTTTTAAAAAAATTAGTGTGTAATAGTGGTATTCATTTTTACATATTTGTACATGCACGCAATATAATTTGGTCCATTTTGTTCCCATGTACCTCTTCTTTCCCTCCCTTCAGAAATAAACTTTCATCCTAAAAGATATGTATAATTTGCAGATGTTGGGAGCAAATCATATAAAAATGATAAATTTCTAAATAAATGCAAATCTAATTTGGAGCAAATCTTTAAATAGTTACATCTGTATTGCTTCGTTGTTAAAAATGCTATTTAGAATATGTGGTAGTGAAGATTATGAACATCTTTTTGGGTGTCTTTTGTTGAGGGAAAGCAAAATATAGTTTTATTTTATATTTTTCTGCTGTGATTTCATGCAACAGAAACATATTCTGGAGTACTTTACTTTTATATAATGATGTCTTTTTCCAAAATGCTTTTGGATGTGATAGTACAGATGTACTTACTGTTTTCCATTAAAAATATAGCATAGCATGCCATTTTTTTTAAAGTGGGCCAAAGTTGCTAAATGGACATCAGAATAAAAACTAGTTTAGCTCTTACTTACTCTTACCCAATGTAAATCATATTGGGTTTTTGTTGTTGTAAACCAAAATCTGACTTACTAGTCTATTCAAAAAATATCGTTTGCTTACCTACTATGAAAAGCACTATTTGGAGTAATACAAACTGTCCCTGGCATTGCTTAGATAGTATGTAGTATATATGCCTTTTAAAAATTAATTGTACTACTTTTTTTAAGGGGGGGGGAGAGAGAGAGAGAGAATTTTAATATTTATTTTTTAGTTATCCGCAGACGCAATATCTTTGTTTGTATGTGATGCTGAGAATCGAACCCGGGCTGCACGCATGCCAGGGAGCGCGCTACCGCTTGAGCCACATCCCCAGCCCCAATTGTACTACTTTTTAATTAGAGTTCTGATAAATGTTACAGAAGAAAAGAATACAGAGTTCTATGAAATGTTTGGATTCCTGTAAAGGGTATATTATATAAATGTTATGTTTTGATATTAGCTAGGAATGTAATGTGTAAGTATATCAGGCAATATTTGGTATGTTCTATAGACAGTTCTTTCTCATTTGGATTTAGTCATTTAGTAATACTGGTTGAGCATCCTTAATTTAAAAATGTGAAACCCAAAATATTCTGAAGTCTGAATTTTTTTTTTTTTTTTTACTGTGGAGTCTGCAAAAATTCTCAAATCTGAAAGACTTCGAAATTTAAAACACCTAAGCTTTTCAGATAAGGGTTACTCAATTTATGGGAAGTTCAAGGAATACTCAATTTGTCCAAAGAAACGTTCCTAGATATAAATGTTTCCTTTTTACTATATTAATCATGTATCCTTCAGACATTGAATCTGAGAATTTTCTTTAAAACACAAGCAAAAAAAGACTACTAAGGACTTTGTAACTTACCTTCACCTTTGTAACTTTTGCAACACCAGAAAAGTGCATGAAATTGAAAAGCAGACCAGAACTTACCCTTCTGTCAGTTGCACTTGATTGGGATGGGATTGCTGTTATCCCAGAAACATGAAGAGATGTGTTGGCAGAAGTTGATGTAAGTGTAGGGGATTCTACTTTTTGTTTTGTTTTTTGTCTTAATTTTTGACAATATTGGGGACTGAACCCAGGGACATAATTATGCATGATGGGCAAGTATTCTACTGCTGATTTACATCTTCAGATCTTTTTAGAATTTTTATTTTTGAGACAAGGTCTCGTTAAGTTGGTTAATTGGCCTCCAACTTGAGATCCCAAGTAGCTAGGACTATAGGTTTGTGCCACTGTGCCCGCTACTTATAGACTTTTTAAAATATATGGCCATTTGATATCAGTTATCATGATTATAGCAGTTGTCATTTGGTAAAACAAATTATATATATCTGTCCAGGTTATTAATTTCAATATGAAATATCTCTGAGGAAAATTTTATTACAAGGACATTATATGAAACCTAGGTGCTTAGTTTTTTTAAAAAAACAAGCTTAGATTTCTTATTATACCACTAATCCTTAGAAGGATGTGTATTTTCATTTAACACATGGTTAGGTTAGGAACATGGGCTTTGTAATTCATGTTCTCAGTTAACAGCACTGTCAATTACTGTTTAACCTTTATGAGTCTTATTACTTTCCTTATTAGTAAAGTGGTAGTTGTAGTTAAGGTTAAATAAGAATATAAAGTCCTTATCATGTGCCTAGCACATAGTAAATACTCTGTATGTTAGCTGCTATCACCAGTGTTATTTATTAGTCATAAACAATAAAACATGTTACAAAACGTTTTGTGCAGAATAGAAAATTGAAACCGTGATGGCTGACTTCAGGCCATGTATAGTCCAAGAGGCATCTTTTTTACCTTGTCCTTTTGATGTGAATTCTGCCATTCATTGGCTTTATGTCCTTAGACTAGTTATTTAACCTTTCTGTGCTACATTTTGTCCTGTGTGTAACAGAGGTAATTATAATAGAGGGCTGCTGTTGATTCTTAAGTACTTGAATTGATGTTCTAGAACAATGCTTGGCACATAGTAAGTGTTCAATAAAAGCTATTTTTAGAATTAATATTAACATTATTCAGTTATCAGTGTGCTCAGCTAATATCACAGACTGTTAATGATAGAACCAAATTTATACAAGAGCAAAAACTGACATGGTAAAAATTTCTTTAAAAATATTTATTTTTTAGTTGGACACAGTACCTTTATTTCATTTATTTTTATGTGGTGCTGAGGATTGAACCCATGGCCTCACATGTGCTAGGCAAGTACTCTACCACTGAGCCCCAGCCCCAGCCCAGCCCAGCCCAACATGGTAAAATTTATAATAGATTAAACATTGACAGAAATGTCACCCTCCTGATCAAATTTAGATGTGCAAAAATTTGAACAGGGAAAATTGGATATAGTAGAAATAATGTAGAACTTCAGATGCAGAAGTTCTAATGTTTCAGTTGTGAAATGAAATAAACAACAAATCTTCTAATCAATAAATTTAAACTCATTTAAAAATGTTTACCTGTTAAGAATTGGTCCTGGGGCTGAGGTTGTGGCTCAGCAGTAGAGTGCTCGTCTATCACATGTGAGGCCTGAGTTCAATCCTCAGCACAACATAAAAATAAATAAATAAAGGTATTGTGCCCAACTACAACTAAAAAATAAATAAATATTAAAAAAGAATTGGTCTTAATGAAAATGGGTATGGATTCAATGGACAGGGCTAATTGCTGAGTGAAAAAAAATGATAATGAAATGAAATTGATTAAAAGGAGTTAGATTCACTTTAAATGTTAAAGAAAGTACACTAGTACTTGTATACTTTTCACTCATGTTTTTGTATTAAAGCATGGAATTAAAATTTCCTCAGGCTTGAAACACTAAGGGAAGTAAGAGTTTAAGTGGTTGATAGTGTTAAGAATCATAGAAGGTAAAAGCTGAATAAAAGAGAAGAGCTTGTCATTGGGTCTTGATATTCTTAATGGGGTCTTGATATTATTACTGAATAGAAGTTTTATCAAGAGAGAACAACTAAACGATTACATTGGGTAGAGTAACAAATGGGAAGTACAAAAAGAGAAATAACAAATGAAACTATGAATTTAGAACTTATCCCTTAAACAGTAGAGGACAATCACAAACTTTTTTTTTTATTGTTGGTTGTTCAAAACATTACACAGTTCTTAATACATCATCTTTCACAGTTTGATTCAAGTGGGTTATGAACTCCCAACTTTACCCCGTATACAGATTGCTGTATCACATCAGTTACCCTTCCATTGATTGACATATTGCTTTTCTAGTGTCTGATGTATTCTGCTGTCAGTCCTATTCTCTACTATCCCCCCTCCCCTCCCCTCACCTCCCCTCCCCTTTTCTCTCTCTACCCCTTCTACTGTAAATCATTTCTTCCATTTGTATTATCTTGTCTTACCCGTCCTTTCCTCTTATATATCATTCTCACTCCCTTACAAACTTTTTGATTGAAGGAAGAATGCGATTGAAAGTGCTATTTAGGGAACTCTGGTGCCAGCATTTACAGTGGATTGCTGGAGGATAAAAATGGCAATACAGAGACTAATTATTGGGCTGGGGATGTGGCTCAAGCGGTAGCATACTCACCTGGCATGCACAGGGCGCTGGGTTTGATCCTCAGCACCACATAAAATAAAATAAAGATGTTGTGTCCACCGAAAACTAAAAAATAAATATTAAAAAAATTCTCTCTCTTTAAAAAAAAACAGACTAATTATTAGGGCAGTGGTGGGAAATGAAGAAGAAGGAATGACAGGGAAGCATTCTAGAACAGAAAATCTTGTGTTCTGTGTAGCCAAATAAGAGATTTTAGGCTAATGGCAAATAGAGAAATCAAGGAAAGAAATTGGTTTGTGGAAGATGATGATAACTTTTCAATGAAGTTTTATTTGGTAGCACATTTGTATGGAAACGAATAGCAGTCAGTTAGAAACTGGAGCTGCTGTGAATTCTCATACTTGGTGTTAGAGAATCAATGTGGACTTTATATAGGTAACTGATCATAAGAATAGTCGGGGATTAAAGAAGTACCTTATGAAGAAGTTTTTTAACTTGGGGTATATGAAAGCTTCTGGGAGGTCAGGAATTATATACAGAACTTTATGAATATTATATTTTTGTTTTGGAAAAGTGAGTTTTGTATTATTGCCAAGAGTCTGTGACACAAGGGGTAAAAATCACTGCTAGAAAAAGTAAACCAGGTAACTAAATATGGAGACAAGACTAAATACCAAAAACAGAGAATCAAAATAAAAGTAGGATTGAAAGTTGCAGAAAATGACAACAGAGGGAAAGATAGAAGTAGTAAACCAGACATTTAAAAAAAAAAAAACTGAAACGGTATAGGTTGATGTTTTATTTTTTCTGATGCCAGAAATACTCCATATTCCTTAGATCCTGTATACTTTGCAGTATATTAGTTGATCATCATCATGATGACCTAGGAATTAAGAATTATCTTCCATAGACCTATCAGTAGTAAAAAAGGAAATCGCATAACACATTTAGAATGATTTTCATCCAGAAGTATAAAGAAATGTTTTGCTATATAAAAAGCATAAGGTATGTATTATACAGAGTTAACATGTTATCAGAACCTAGCTCTGTAAATTCTACTGATAAAAATTTGTTCCCTACATTACTGTAGTTTTGGTACTTGGTTGAAATAATTGGTTTATGTCAGATGAAGCATTCTATTCTCCTGTGGGCCATTTGACTTTGAATGTTTTCTTGGGGATCTTCTACTAACCAGATGGGGGCAGACAAACCTGGACTACAGTATCAGGGCTTTAGGTTAAAGGCAGACAATTCTGGTGGTGCTCCTAAAATAATTATGATCTCATTTAAAAAATTATGGCACTATTTGGATGAGGTTATTCCAAAGGAGTGATTTTTCCCATTTGATGAGGAAAGTATTAGCTAATGTGGTCTACCTATTGCAGATGTGCTTCCTGTAAAGTATTTTAATCAAAATACTCCTAGCATCACAGTTACTAGAGAAGTAATATGTAACTCATGGAATTAAAAAGTTTCTATTTGGACATCTTTTTTTAGTAACTGGGGCAAGAGATACCAAGTATTTTAATTAAGAATTTAATCTTTTGAGAGAGGATTTTGCTATGTTGCTCAAGCTAGTCTTGAACTTGAGTACTCAAGCAACCTTCCTGCCTTAGCTGCCTCCCAAGGAGCTGGGACTATAGACGTTTGCCCAGCCATTAATAATTTTTAATAATTTTAATTTAACATCCATTTTGATCCTAATATGTTAAGGAGTTAAACATTTTTTTCTTTAGTCATGCCAGTTCATTAGATTGTTTTCTCTTTTTTGAAATTCTAAGTTGCCACTCTTCTTTCAATTATATGAGTTAAGTGTGAAATGATAGACAAGTTATTTTAGAAAGATTTTTGTTTGTTTGTTTTATGCTAGGGATTGAACCAAGGGCACTTTACCCCTGGGCTACATACATCCCCCAGCCCTTTTTGTTTTTTATTTTGAGATATTCTGTGTTGCTGAGACTATCCTCAAACTTGGGATTCTCCTGTCTCAGCCTTCCAAGTTGCACAGCGTGCCACTGTGCCTGGCTAGGAGGCTTTTTATAATGAAGATTTAGATATATATTTGCTTTTGTGCGAAAGTTTTTGTATTGGAACTCATTTGGAAAGAATTTCTTAAGTGACTTCCTTGATTCACATTATAGCATAGAAAAGGAAATGGAAAGGTTTCATGCTCTTTGATTGATTTCTTTGTGTTTTCAATGATCATTTCCATTTTTATCCATTTTTATTTCCGTTAGAATAAAATAGAGTTTTCAGTAAATGTGTACTTCTTTCATTTGTAGCAGTGCTGTCTAATAGCAATATGTAAGCCACATGTGTAATTTAAAATTTTCAGTAGTCACATTACAGGGAGTAAAAATAGGTAAAATTAACATTTTTACTCAATAGATATAAAGTATTATTTTAATATATGATCCGTGTAAAAATTATTGAGTTGAAAAAAAAAATTAAAAAAATTATTGAGTTGTCGTCTTCTTTCTTTCTTTTTTTTTTTTTTTTTGGTGTTGTGCTAGGGATTGAACCCAGGGCCTTGTGCATGCTAAGTGGACACTCTACTACCAAGCTTCATCTGCAGTCCTTATTTCATATTAAGCCTTTGAAATTCAGTTTGTATTTTATACTTTCAACTTATTTCAATTTGGATTAGCCATATTTCAAGTGCTCAGTAACCGTATGTGGCCAGTGACTACTATATTGTACAGATCAGGTCTGTAGAGTCAAAACATATTCTTAGTATCTGGATACTAAAATGAAATGATGACTGGAAAGAAAATTAATTGGATTTGGTGAATATAATAACTAGTTATCAGAACCCCAAAATATGATTATCTTTAAAGATAGTAGAACTGGGCTTTTTTACTCATTGAGACATTAAGTGGAGAAAATAGCTGGGAATATTGAGTAGATGTAACTTTTACTGTTTGGTTGCCCTTAATACCTGAATTATGTAATTGTATTATTTTTTTACTGTGTATACATCTCCATGCTTCCATGAAATTTCAGTATGTGTTTGTAACCTTTAGCATAAATGCAGTTCCAACTACAATGAAGATTTTGTGCTACAGCTGGAGAAGGAATTGGTCCAAGCCCGACTGAGTGAAGCTGAGTCTCAGTGTGCACTAAAGGAGATGCAGGATAAAGTCCTGGATATAGAAAAGGTAAGAAATTACACAAATGCTGTTTACCCCTAAATTAGAGGGGAGATGTTGTAGGCATTAAGTATTATTGAGTAATTAAAATTAAACTTGATAGTTTTACAATGTTAGAAAGTTAGAACAAAGAAGAAATATTTTAAAGATTGCCAACTCTTCTTTATTGCTACCATACTAATCTAGGCCTTAAAATTAAGGACAAAAATGAAAATTAGAGCTCTTTTAGAAGAAAACAACCAGGATAATGTTCATAGAAAGAATATTTAAATGTTGAAGAAGAAAAACTTAGGTAACAGAAAGGAAGTGTCCTCAAATATTGCAGTATCTATATGTGGAAGAGACAGAATAGGACTAGTTCATAGAAATTTCAGAGAAAAGTTCCTCTGAGTGTAATATTTAGAACCAAGCTAGAACAAGTCACCTCAGGATATATGGGAAATTCCCCTTATCCTGAGTGGTGCTTATTTATAGGTACTCACTTACTTCTTCTCCAGGATATCAAAGAATGTCAAGACCTAGTAGATAAGTAGAGTAAATAGAAAAATTTACAGGTTTTTTATAACTCAGATTTGAGCAACTGTACTCTAGATCACAAACTGAATCTTTTTTTTTTCTCATCTATAAAATCATTGATGTTGAGTTCATTCTTTTTTGCTCTTGGGTTTTTATTTATTTATTTATTTATTTATTTATTTTAGTTGTAGATCTACACAATATATTTATTTATTTGTATGTGGTGCTGAGGATAGAACCCAGGGCCTCACACATGCGAGGCAGATACTCTGCCACTGAGCTTCAGCCCCAGCCCAGTCCCTAGGTATTGTTGAATCAAGAAGGCTTATAGAAAATCAACGTAACAGCCTGAGTTGTTCTTAACTATTTCTTTTTTTTTTTAAGATGTTGATGAACCTTTTGTTTTTTTATTCATTTATTTATATGCAGTGCTGAGAATCGAACCCAGTGCCTCACATATGCTAGGCAAGTGCTCTACCACTGAACCACAACTCCAGCCCCTTAACTATTTTTTAAAGAACTAGAACAGGTGTAACTAGAATCAGAAGTGGAATAATTTTGCTAGAAATCTGCTTGCTGTTTGTATATTATCTGGAAAATGTATTCTTTGATTTTTTTTTTTTTGTGTGTGTGTATGTGTATATGTGAAAAAAGCAAGCAACAATGCTGAAAGAAATACCTAACAGAATATTTGGTTTCTAATCTAGGAATATTCAGGGCTCTATGGTGTAGATAAGAATCTAAGTCTTACATTTGGAAAGACTAAGTATTTGGTAGAAAGAAGTGTATTTGGGTCCAGTTAAAAAATCGGTTTCTTAGATGGTGAAATGAGATGGACATCATTACCCTAGGTACATGTATGAAGACATGAATGATGTGACTCTACTTTGTGTACAACCAGAGACATGAAAAACTGTGCTCTTTATGTGTACTATGAATTGAAATGCATTCTGCTGTCATGTATAACAAATTAGAATAAATAAATAAATTTTTAAAAATGGGTTTATTGCCAAGGGGAATGGCATGTGCCTGTAGTCCCAGCTACTTGGGAGGCCGAAGTAGGAGTATCCCTTGAGCATAGGAGTTCAAGGCCAGCCGGGGAAACATAGTGAGGCCTTGTATGATTTCTTAAGTGGCTGTGTTGATATTCACGTTTTAGAGTAGAAAGTAAGTTAGAAGTTTGCATTATGGTTAACCTCGTTGTACAACATTTTCTTTATCTGCTTCCAGTAACCTTTTTTTTAAAATTTTTTTCCTTTTTTTATTTGTTTCTTACATATATGACAATAGTGGAGTGCATTACATTCATGATTATCCATTCACAGCACAATTTTTTGTAACTCTGTATGTTCACGCCAAATTATGCCATTATACATGAGCTCTCATTTTTTTTGCATACAATTCTTAATACAGCTTTATACCATTCCAGTAATCTTTTTAATGCATATACATTAGTATATTCTGATCTTCAGTTTAGAGAATGTTTAAAATCCATCATAAAAATGTGCGTAATTTGTGAAAGTACTTTATTCTATAATCCCTGTGGGCTGAAATCTTTGTGACCTCCATAAAATATTTTAGAGATAGAAAATGTCATAGAACCAGGTCTTGAAATCTCAACAGTATCTTAGTTTATCCAGGGAACTTTCTCTAGGGCTGTTTTTGGATCTCCTGTTAGCTCAGTATTAAACTGCTCTGGAAAGTTATCAGGTGGGTCCTTTAGTATGGCAGGAGATTGATTTAAGTCTTGTATCCATCAAGCAAATATTTAGGTCATCTTGGTATTAATTTCTTGACTATTGATTTAAATAGTGACGATACACAGAGATTTGACACCCCTCTTCCAAGATAACGTGCTAAGAAAATAAAAATAGATTTTGGACTGTTCTTTTCTTTAAGTCTTTAAATCAGCAATATTTATAAGAACCCCAAAGTGCAAACAATCCAGATTTCCTTTCACTGATGAATTAATAAATAAAAATGTGATGTTTGTACAATAGAATATTATTTAGCAATAAAAAGAAATGAATCTTAAAAACATTGTGTTAATTGAAATAAGCTATTTCAATTAACAAAAAAATCACATATTGTATGATTCCATTTACATGAAATGTTCAGAATAGGCCAATCCATAGACATACAAAGTAGATAAGTGGTTGCCAGGAACTGGGGGTTAAAAGAATGAATAATTACTGTTAATGGGCATAAGGCTTCTTTTTTAAAAAAAAATTGTTTTAGTTGTAGATGGGCACAATATCTTTATTTTTATTTATTTATTTTTATGTGTTGCTGAAGATCCAACCTAAGGCCTCATGCATGCAAGGCAAGCGCTCTACCACTGAGTTACAATCCCAGCCCCATAAGGTTTCTTTTTTGTGTGTAAAAATATTCTGAAATTAGAGTTTGGTGATGACTAAATAACTCACTTATATACTTTAAAAGGATGAGTTTTATGTTGTATGAAATATATTTCAATAAAACTGAATAAAATAAAGTATTTAATTACATATGGTACAAAATAGCTCTGTGTGAACCATATGTTGTTTCTTGAATTCAAATATTTCAAGTTAAATTTTCTCTCAATTAGAGAAACAACTCCTTTCCTGATGAGAATAATGTTGCAAGGCTTCAGGAGGAACTCATTGCTGTGAAGCTGAGAGAAGCAGAAGCCATTATGGGTTTGAAAGAACTTAGACAGCAAGTTAAGGATTTAGAAGAACACTGGCAGGTACACCAATATGTTTTATGTACTTTTCAGAAATATCCAGTTTGTTTGAAGTCGCTGATGTTTGAAGTAACTGATGATGATGGTTAAGTAGGAGATGGTTAAGTTTAAAGTGAGAAAAATCCTTGCTTAATGTCAAGATTTATAATTTGAAGGTACACTTAAACTGTTTCTTCCTTCTTAATTCTTATAATTAAATAAAAGAAATCAGGTGATTTTTTTGTTGCATGATTGTGTATTACATAACATTTTCTGCAGAAATCTAAGAAAATACTCTTTTTATACTGTACACATTTTTTCTAATGTGATATTAAATTATTGACAATCAGTGTGAAACATCAGAAGGGTAACAGCAATATAAATTTGTCTATAAATTTGTAACTTCTTTTAAAAATAGTTATCTCATAAAGTATATGAAATTTAACTAATTATATGCCCACAAATTTATCCACACATGAGGAAAATTATTGACAAGGAAGAAAATACAAAGCTCTGAAAGACAGAAAAGAACAAGGGAATTTAAAAAAAAAAAACACACACACACATAGTTTCAGAATTGGTTTGAATTGAGGGGAGGCAAAGACATCTGTCCAAGACTAAAATTAGACTTTTACAGTGTCATGGCTTTTAAAAAAAAATGTATTTTGTAGAAAGTATCAGGTTGCAATAAGCTGAAAATCAAAAAACAAAAACTCAGAACTGGTCCTTAACCACAAATTTTGAGAAGCACTGCATGTAACTTCTAATGTTGCTTCTTAATGAATGACCCTATTCTTTTCTTTGTGTTTCATTGAAGATAATGTGAAAAAATCTCTAATAAAGATTAGGGTGAAAATTGTACTCTTTACTAGAATTACTCCTCAGAATATGCAGAGAAAAAATTTGAATTGCATCTGAGTCCAGGTCTGCCACTTACTTTGTGACTGTGTGACTTTCCTGAAGTTACAAAATCACAGTGTCTATTTTCTTACCTGTAAATGAAGATAATAGTGCCTAACTTTTAAGATTTCCTGCGGATTTAATGAAACAATATGTAGAACACACTTAATATAGTACCAGTCCTGAAATATGTGCTTTGTAAAGTTAGCTCTTATTTTGATACTGAGTTTTTGTTGCAATATAAGTTTTGTGCTTTAGCGCCATTTAGCTCGTACTACTGGGAGATGGAAAGACCCACCTAAGAAAAATGCTGTGAATGAGTTGCAAGATGAATTGATGACCATTCGACTTAAAGAAGCTGAAACACAGGCAGAAATAAGAGAAATAAAACAAAGAATGATGGAAATGGAGACACAGGTATGATGGGAAAACCCAAGAGGTTTGAAAGTATCATTAGCAGATCAAAGTTTTATACACAGATTGTATCATACCTAGAATAAAGGTAAAAAGTGAGGTATGGGTCTGTCTAGGCAGTGATTTTCTAGCCTAAATGAAGAGAGCTAAATTGTTTTCAGAGATTTAATCTCTGTTTCTACCCATTCAACCAAGTTTAAGCAGGATAGAGACTTCATTTGACTTTATTAGGTAAAACTCAGACCTTTGTTGCATAGCTTGGGAAGGAACATTCATGTAGAGCAAAATTTCTCAACCTCCACACTTAAAATTTTGGCTTGATATTCTTTGTTTTATGAAGCTGTTCTGGATACTGGAGGATATTTAACAGCATACCTGGTCTCTACCCACCAGATGCCTGTCACATCTCTCTCCCACTCCAGGTTGTTTTGACCAAAACTGTTACCATGCATTTTCAGTTGTCTTTTGGAATGGAGATTGGGAGGGCAAAATTGCCACTAATTGAGAACCACAACAGTGGAATAATGCTTCCTCAAATTATGTAATGAGTAATCTGTTGTAAAATTGTTTACTGTTTTTCTCTAAAGTCCTCTATTACTATAGTAAATCCTATTTTAAATATAATTAAGATCTGAAAGGGCCTTTTTATGAAATCCATTTACATTGTAAAGACATATTTGATTTCTTTCCTTTTTGGTTCCAGGGTTCTTAACCAATGAGTCATATCCCCAGCCCTTTATATATTTTATTTTGAGACAGAGTCGTACTAAGTTGCTCAGGGCCTCACAAAATTCCTGAGGCTGGCTTGGAACTTGGAATCTTCCTGCTTCGGCCTCCTGAGCCACACATTTGGTTTTTATGTGGTACATTTGCATGAACCATATTTTGTATGTAGTTGTTACTTCTTATCCATGAGATTGCTTATAGGATCCCTTTCAGATACCAAATCTGCAGATGCCCAAATCTATTATATTAAATGGTGTAGTATTTGCATATACCCAGTGTTATTCTCCTATATACTTTATTTATTTATTTTTTTAATTTTTATGTGGTGCTTAAGATCAAACCCAGTGCCTCACCTGTGCTAGGTGAGTGCTCTACCACTGAACCACAACCCCAGCTCCTCCTATATGCTTTTAGTCATCTCTAGATTGCTTATAATGCTTGATACAATGCAAATGGTTTGTAAGTAATTGTTATGATGTATTGTTAAGGAAATAATGACAAGAAAAAAGTCTGTATGTGTTCAGTTACAGATGAATTGTATTTTTAAAAATATTTTGATCCTTTGTTGGTTGAATCCATGGACACAAAATGCAAGGCTCCAGAGGGCTGGATGCTATTTGGTTTTCAAAGTATTTATTCAGTCAGTAGGGGGCAGTGTTAACTCATTTCATTCTGTATTCCATTGTGCAAAATGATCTGCCTATCTCAAAATGAATGTGTGATTTCTTTAGATTATATAGATCTTGCTTTACATTTTTCACAGTTATTTGTTGTATTTTCAGTGTAAATAAAATAACACTGAAAGGATACTATAAGATTATGAAGAGTAGAATATCTAGGTTTTATAGTGGGAAATACATTGATTATTTTCATTATTTATTATTTTATTATTATATAGTTATTATTTTTATAATCAGAATTTATCTTAATATAGACAATAAAAATGTAAATACAACTTTTTAAATATATATATATTTTTAGTTTGTAGATGGACACAATATCTTATTTTTATTTGTTTATTTCTATGTGGTGCTGGGGACCAAACCCAGGGCCTCATGCATGCAAGGCAAGAGCTCTACCACTGAGCTACAACCTCAGCCTGTAAATACAACTTTTAAGCCAGTGTTGAGGATTCTTCTCACAGTAGGTAGAGGTGAATGGAACATATTCACAAACATGGTTTTAAGAACTTTGAACAAAAAAGCACTGTTCCAGCCATCAAGGGCTTATATTTTAGTAACATGCTTGCCCAATATGACTCAGAAATCTGGTAAGTAGACAGTTAGATAGAAATTGCTAGAGGAAATTAATTCCAGTTAGGTGTTTTGGGGAAAGACTTTTTAAGGAATTTGTGTTTTGAACTGTTCCAGACAGGTAGGTATGATTTTGGATAGATTTTGCTGAAAACAGGATTGTGTAAGGCACTGATTTCTAAATGCCATTGCTCCAATGGGTGATAATCCATGTAGTTTTCTCATTGAAAAATGAGAAAAACAACTAGAAACTGGTGTAACAGTTGTGGTACATAGTCATCTAATGAAATTATGTCAAACACCCATATATCCACCTTCCAGATTGAGATTTACCCATATTGTTATATGTAACTCCAATTTCTTCATTTTAAGAACTTTTAGATAAGTCTGTCTAGTGTGTATATGTCATTTTATTGAGCCACTGTCCTTGCTTTATACAGATTTTTGCTGTTGCAAATAATGCTACTCTGCACATTCGTGCATGTATTTCCTTGTGTATGTCTCCATGTGTTTGTTAAGTACAGTGCTTGCTTAATGTGCATGAATCCTTTTGGCAGTCTGAGGCCTATGAACCCCTTCCCTTCTCAAAACAATGTTTTTGAATGCATAAAACAAAATACACAGGATTGGGAAACAAACCATTTATATTGAGGCACATTTATCAAAATACTAAAAACAAATATGTGACACAGAATACAGACACAACACAAAACACATTCCTTTTGGTGAATTTAAGTTGTTATTTATTTATTTTGGTATTTAAATTCACAAGTTAAATTATAAGTATTTCCCATCCTTTATATTTTCAACTTACCTGATTTTTTTAGATCTTTTTTTTTAGATAAATAGCATATAGATAGCTTTTAAAATTGAACCTAACAAACGGTTGTTTAACTCTGAAATACCAAAAACTACTGTTAAAGTTATTTAAAGTAGGTGAATTTTATATATAATATAATATTATATAATATATAATAAAGCTATTTAAAAATCCAGTCTCGTGGAATTTGTTTGTTTTGTGGTGCTGGGAATTTGTTTGTTTGTTTTGTGGTGCTGGGAATTCAACCCTGGGCCTTGTGCATGCCAGGCAAGCACTCTACCAACTGAGCTATGTTCCCAGCCCTACTCCATGTTTTGTGATTCTGTTTGGATTACTCTCTGTCACCTTGCTAGTTATTTTCTGTTCATTCATCTATTCTTTATTTTTTCTTCTTTGACTACCTTTCTTGGATTTATAGCACATTTATTACGGTTTTATTTTATTTTTATATTATTTATACTCCTTTTAAGAAATTTTTTAGTGATTATTCTAGGTTTTATAGTACACACCTATAATCAGAGCTTACTTTCAAATAATGTTATTAATTAAAAATAATGAATTGTTTCATGTGTAATAAAATCCTTACAATTGTGTATTCTTAATTCTTCCTCTTGTGCTGTTGTTGTTATACATTAGTATAACATATGCTGATAATTTTGCTTTTAATCAGTGATTATTTCATAGATTTTAAATTTTTTAATGAATTGTTTTCCCTTTACTTATTCCACTTCAGCACTCATTTCTTCTTGTAGATCTTTATATTCCTTCTACTTGGAAAGCTTCATTTTATATTTATAGTAGTGCTGGTCTACTGGCATGCAGTTTAGGATTTTGGGGGAGAGTGAAGGGAGCCAGTGAAGGGAATTTAAAACATACTTGCAAGGTATTGAATTCTGGATTGACAGATCTTTTTTCTTTCACCACTTTATTTTTTAAATTTTAAAATTTTTCTGATTAGTTATACATGACAGCAGAATGTATTTCGATTCATTGTACACAAATGGAGCACAGCTTTTCATTTTTCTGGTTTTCATTTTTCTAGTTGCTAGTATGGGATGTAGAGTGATACCACATGTGCAGTTATACATGTACCTAGGATAATGATGTTCATCTCATTCCACCATCTTTCCCAACCCCCTTCTCTCCCTCCCTCCACTTTGCCAATCAAGCTCCTCTATTCTACCTATGTGCGTGCTCCTCCCGCCCCCATTATGGGTCAGCATAGGCTTATCAGATACATTCGGCCTTTGGTTTTTTGGGATTGTCTTACTTCGATTAGCATGATATTCTCCAACTCCATTTACCTGCAAATGCCATAATTTTATTCTATTTTAATGCTGAGTAATATTTCTTTGTGTATATGTACCACAGTTTCTTTATCCATATATCTGTTGAAGGACATCTAGATTGGTTCCACAGTTTAGCCATTGTGAATTGAACTGCTATCTTTCATCACTTTAAAAATCACTGTTATCTTTTTTTTATAAATCATGCATGCTGAAATTCTATTATAATTCTTATTTTTGTTTCTCTACATGTAACGTGGTTCCCCCTCACCCAGCTGCCTTTAAGATTTTTTTTTAAAGAGAAAGAGAGAGAATTTTTTCATATTTATTTTTCAGTTTTTGGTGGACACAACATCTTTATTTTACATGGTGCTGAGGATAAAACCCAGCGCCCTGCGCATGCCAGGCAAACACATTACCGCTTGAGCCACATCCCCAGCCCATGCCTTTGAGATTTTATTTTTGACTCTCTCTCCCCTGGGAGATTGCCTGCATTCTCCCTTGAATGTGTATGAGCTTTTTAAAAATTGGTTGTGTCTCTGGGTGGCAGGGAGAAAGAACAGAAAAAAAAAATTCGGGGGGTGAGGGGAGTCGGGCGGCAGCGAGCAGTACAAGGGACTGAACTCAGGGACACTCAACCACTGAGCCACATCCCCTATTTTGTTTTTCATTTAGAGACAGTGTCTCACTGAGTTGCTTAGCCCCTCGATTTTGCTGAGGCTGGCTTTGAACTTGTGATCCTCCTGCCTCAGCCTCCTGAGCTGCTAGGATTACAAGTGTGCGCCACTGCAACCCAAGTTTCTTGGCTCTGTGGATTGTGTCTACCATGAATTTTGGAAAATTTCTGCTTATTGTGTCTTGGTCATTATATCATTTTGGCTTTCTTCTGCCCATATGGTCTTCTGGTTTCAATGATATCCATATTGGGTTCGTTCTTAGCGTATAGGATTTTTTTTTTTTCTTTTTGTAATGCTGGGGATCAGACCCAGGACCTTATACATCTTGAGCAAGCACCTTATCCTTGCCTTCATGTTGTGCAGAAACTCTTGGATGCTCTTTTCTTTCCCCCTCTATTATTTTTTCTCTTTGTGTTTTTAGCTTCTATTGACTGAAATGTTTCTATTGACTTCTTATTTACTTCACTGATTATTTTCTCCACTTTGTTGAGTTGTTAGATGAAGCCATTTAAGGCATTCTTGTCATGGTTTTTTATTTCTCATTTTTCTGTTGATTTCTTAGAGTTCTAATTTTTCTGAGGATATTACCTATCTGAACTTACTTATTTTTAGAAATAAGTTAGAGCCTTTGACATATTAATCATACTTACTTTAAATTTCTTGTCAGATAATTTCAATATATGTGTCATATTATGAGGTGAATTTTATTGATTGCTTTGTCTTTTGCTAGTATTTTGGGGGGTTTTGCCTTCTATACTTTACAAATTTTTGATGAAAGTTAGATATTTTAGATGGGGCAGTATATAAAGTATTTTACCTTAGACTAGAAATGGGTACACTTTTTCTCCTGCCAGACCTTTCATGTGGGAGATTTGAGTTAATATAGTCAGGAGATAGGCTGAGTTTGAGGTTTGTTGGTTATCCACAGTGTACCACAGGCTTCACAATCCTTTAGTAATGCCTTATTTTAGAGTAGGGGCTGGTTTGCCAGAGGGCTTTTCTCAGTGTCTTCCCTTCCTTCATACCACCTCAGAAAAAGGTCTGTCTCCAGGTATATTTGAAACTGCAGGGATGCTTCCTGTAATTCTGATAAAGCCCCAGTCTTATGCTGAATTATATTTTTGTATCTGGGTATTTGACCTTTTAATTTTCCTGCCAACCCCAGGCTGTAGTCCTAGGCCTAATATATTATTTCTCTGTCTACCCAGTTTGTATTCCTATTGCCTCTTTCAGAAATGAATATTTTTAAGTTGTATATCACTTATACAAAAAAAGTTATAGACCTTTTTGTATAAGTGATATATTTAGTTATAACAAGAGTTTCTAATATGGACCACATGTATTCCCTTGGAGGATTAGATATTTAAACAGTTTTATATCTTATTTTTTCAGTGTTTATTGAAGAAAATTGACTTGTAGCTGATAACATTTTTATGTTATTGTATAAAGTGAATCAGTAAAAATGTTTAATTTTCAGCCCTTTTATATATAGTGTACATAATTATATTTCTGCTTATTAGAACCAGATCAATAGTAATCATCTTAGAAGAGCAGAACAAGAGGTGATCAGTCTACAGGAGAAGGTACACTATCTTTCTGCACAGAACAAAGGACTGCTTACTCAATTAAGTGAAGCAAAGCGCAAACAAGCAGAGATTGAATGCAAGGTAAATATGTCAGATAGCTGGTTTATGGGTTTTGTCAATGTAATAATGCCTTTCTTTATTTCTATATCTGTCTATCTATATCTATATCTATATCTATCTATATATATATATATATATATATATGTTGTAGATGGACACAATATCTTTATTTTGTTTATTTATTTTTATGTGGTGCTGAGGATTGAACCCAGTGCCTTACATGTGTGAGGCAAGCACTCTATCTCTGAGCCACAACCCTAGCCTCCTGCCTTTCTTTTATAGGTTGTTTCATCATGACTAGTTGTTGTTGTTTGTTTGTTGTTTTGTTTAGGTACCAGATATTGAGCCCTGGGATGCTTAACCCCTTGGCCATATCCCCAGCCCTTTTAAAACATATTTTATTTAAAGATAGAGTCTCGCTAAGTTGCTCAGGGTCTCACTAAGTTGCTGAGGTGGCTTTGAACTTGTGATCCTCCTGCCTCAGCTCCTGAGCTGCTAGAATTACAGGCTTGTGCCACTATGCCCCATGTTTTGTTTTGTTTTTTAAGCCAATCTACTTCCCACTTCTGAAATTGCTTTGGTGATGCTTTCATACAAGGTTAGCTCATCTTGCTTCTGGGATGGACTTCAGACAAGAAATATTTTTAGCCACGTACTTGGTTAATTTCCCACATTGGCATTTACTAGTATCCCTTTACAGTGTTTATTTTGACTAATAGCCCTTTAAAACTGAAGCTTTTAATAACTCAACCCAAAACATGTAATTTGGAAAAGTAGAAGCTCCATTGCTTTGAGTGTTACCTTGTTAGTGGGAAGTAAATATTAATGTATGTTTTCTGGAAAGAGTAGAGAGCAAAATAAATGTATATGTACCTTGGCTCAGGATAAAATGGATCATTTCCCATAGTTCTTTTAATCAGTTTTTCTGTGTGTGTGTGTTTGTGTGTGTGTCTGTGCGCGGGCGCGCGCAAGCCAGTGAGTGGTGAGAAGTGTTTGATTCAGAAAGCATCAAAAGTATTGAAATCAAGGATATTTTCCCCTAAAATAAATTTACACACTTAACAGTGATGAAAGAGATTGGAGAGTAAGGTATAGGAGAGGGATGGGATGTGTGTGTTTGTGTGTGTGTGTGTGTGTGTGTGTGGTTGGGGGGGAGAAAGAACTAGAGATAAGTGTAGTCTGCATATTAGAATGGATTACTGAAGACAAGTTATGAAATTTTGAAATAAACTAAACATCTACTTAGTAGATGGTAGGAATGATACCCTTTAAATATTCTAGCCTTCTTTTTCTATGAGAAGTAAGACTTTGTAAGTGGTACATTATAAAGCTGTAATTCCATCAACTTGTTCTAGTGTCATTAAAAACCAAGAGTGAAGCTTGAGTGGTTTATCAGTGTCATTGAAATCCAGAGATGAAATTACATCCTAATAAATATGCATGGCTCTTACAAATTTATACTGTGACAGAAATATGTAGGTAGTACTAAAATTTGTGATAATTTAAGCATAATCCCATTTGAAGGATGTACATGGACTAATTAAAAATAAAATAATGTGAAATGAGGTTATATTAATCTAATTTATTATACAAATCTGATTTTTTATGATGCTGAATTATCTGTCCTCAATTAAATTTAATCTTTTTGCATTCTTGATGTAAGTTTTCTTTAAATATTTCGATAACAATGTTATTAGACTTGATATTGCTTCTTAAATATCTTAGCACCTATTAGTGAAGTAAAATGTTGTTTGAAAATAAGTATAAATACAACTTACTGATAAAAATAGTTATCTGAGTTTATCTAAGTAATGGGTGCAGATCAGAATATTAGAGGATTTGAGGAACTAATACAGAATTTTATTTAATTTTTAGTGTTCATTAATAACTCTATAAAAACTATATTATAGATGCTAACTCTGATTACTGTATGTTTAAGCTATATATTAATTTACTCAGTCTTAGGAAGTGCTGTTTGCAGATTTTAACAATTAATAAAATGAAATGTCATCCTAATACCTAGTACTTTCTGACTAAATATATATATTTTACCTTGTCATGTTGATAGAATTCAGAAACAAATTAACTTTCTAAGGAATCTAGTCCTTGAATTATATAAATCTGAATCATTTTCAGTTAAGTTTTATATAATTATAGCTCATGATTGGTTGATATTAGTCATAAAAGCTCATTTTAGCTTTTTTACTTATACAAAATATCAGGAAATGGTAATATTGTTATTTCCCTCTACAACTAAATTTGAATATTCTCACTTTAAAGTAAAATAATACAAGTCTCTGATCCCTAGTTTCAAAATCCAAAATACTCTGAAACCCAAAAGTTTCATAAATTTCACACAAATTCATTTCAAGGCAAAACCTGATTTGAGTTGACATATGGCCACTTAAAATTTGTTTTTTACCCCAGTTTGTGTGGATATTTATACTTCACTTTTCATTATAGATGCTGCCTTAGACACTTTTCTAAAATCTGAAAAAAATCTCAATTCCAAACACAAGTAGTTTATTACTTTTGTTTTGTTTGCTACCCTAGAACAAGGAAGAAGTGATGGCTGTGAGACTTCGAGAAGCAGATAGCATAGCTGTTGTGGCTGAACTGCAGCAGCACATTGCTGAGCTTGAAATCCAGGTACATATAAAAATAATAGAATACATCTAAAAATAATGTCATAGTCCCCGTCTCTTCTCTGTGTACCTGATGAATGACTTATCTGTTTCTTTATCCCCATGACTGTATTCTAGTTTCAATATTTACTCATTTCCAAGTCCTTTTCTTCTTATTGTGGTGAAACATACATAACATAAAGTTAGCTCTTTTAAAAAATACAGTTCCATGGTGTTACGTGCATTTATGTTGTTGTACACCTATCACCACCATCCATCTCCAGAAATTTTTCATCTTCTCTGACTGAAAATCTGTGTCCGTTAAACATTAATTTCCCATTCTCTTCTCCCTCCAGCCTCTGGTAACCACCATTATATTTTCTATATCTATGAATTTGACCAGTCTATCTACCTCACATAAATGGAATTATATAACTTTTTTGTGACATTTCACTTAGCATGATGTCCTTAAGGTTCATTTGTATTATAGCATGTGTCCAAATTTTCTTCCTTTTTAAGGCTGAATAACATTTCTTTGTGTGTATATACTACATTTTGATTATGTATTCCTTCATTGCTCCACCTTTGGGCTATTGTGAATGATGCTACTGTGATCATGGGAGCACAAATATCTTGGGAGTCCATGAATTTACTTCTTTTGAGTATATATAGCACTTGGAAATAGAATTTCTGGATTATGTAGTTCTCCTTAATTTTTTTGTGAAATATTATACTGTTTTTGAAAGCAACTGTATTATTTTACATTCCTACCAGCAGTACACAAAAGTTCCATTTTCTCTATATCCTTACCAACGCTTGCTAATTTTCGAGGGGTTTTTAAAAATTATCTGCCATTGGGCTGGTGATGTGGCTCAAGTGGTAGCACGCTTGTCTAGCATGCGTGAGGCACTGGGTTCGATTCTCAGCACCAGGTAAAAATAAAATAAAGGTATTGTGTCACCTAAAACTAAAAATAAAATATTTTAAAAAATAATAATAATCTGCCATTCTAAAGGGTATGAAGTGGTAGCTCTTTGTAGCTTTGATTTGCATTTCTCTAATAATTGGTAATGGTGAGCATCTTTTTACTTGCTTGTATGACATTCGTTTATCTTCTTTGGAGATCTATGCATTCAAGTCCTTTATCCAGTTTTGAATCAGGTTGTTTGTTGGTGATGAGTTAGTTGTAGGACTTACTTATGTGTTCTAAATATCAGCCTCTTATGGATATATGGTTTGCAAATATTTTCTCTCATTCTATGGATTATCTTTTTTTCTTTGTTGATTTGTACTTTGATGGACAAAAGTTTTTAATTTTCCTGAAGTCCAAAACTTTTGCAAAAATCTGTTTTCTGTTTTTGTTGACTGCTTTCCAAGTCCATTTTTGAGTGACAGTTTATTGTATATCTATATTGTCAAAGCTGTTTTTCAAAGAAAATTCTGAGCTTTAAAAGGAAATATATTAGTTAGGTGCAGTAGCGTGCGCCTGTAATCCCAGCAGCTCGGGAGGCTGAGACAAGAGGATTGTGAGTTCAAAGCCAGCCTCAGCAAAAGCAAGGCACTGAACAACTCAGTGGAACCCTGTCTCTAAATAAAATACAAAATAGGGCTGGGGATGTGACTTAGTGGTCAAGCAACCCTGAGTTCAATCCCGGTACCAAAACAACAACAACAACAACAAAAACATATTATTTTGTCATCTCAAATATCCTCCTTATTGTACAATATGGTAAGATGAGAAGTTTCCGATATATAATAAGTATTGTGTTTAAAAATCTGTGTCTTTCAAATTGGGTGAGTTGTTTTGTTTGATTATTTGAGACAGGTTTTTGCTATATTACTCAGGCTGTCTCAAACTCCTGGGCTCAAGTGATTCTCCTGTCTCAGCTTTGCCCTCTGCAGTAGCTGGGACTATAGGTATTGAACCATGGCTCCTGACTCAAAATGGGTTTTTTTGTTTGTTTGTTTTGCTATACTTGGGATAGAACCCAGGGTCATTCCAGCTAACTACCAACTAACTATACCCGAAGCCCTTTTCATTTCTTAGTCACTTTAAGTTGTGATTCTCTTGTCTCAGCCTCTAGAGTTACTGGGATGGATTCCAGTTGTGCACCATTGTGCCAAACTTTGGTTCAAAGTTTTTTTCTTATTACATTTTACTCCAAATCACAGTGTAAGTTTTGTTGCAACATTTAGAATTTTATTTTCATCTGAAATTTCCTTTTGTTCTTAAATCTCAATTCAAAATTCAGTTAATTTGAAAATTTCCATATTATATTATAACCTAATTTTTTGATCTCCATCAAAGTTATGATGTTATAATATGTATACATTTATAAAAAGGTATCCTTTATGTTTTTTTAGTAATACTCCCCATAAAGTGTACACTCAGAAATGAACAATTTGCTTAATATACTTATAATCAGTTATTTAAATCCAGCTACCATGTACTAGTCCAGTTTTACTTTTCTGACATCAAGAAAATTATACAAATTTGCCATGTCTATATATCTTAGTCATAAAATAGCAAGATTTAAATCACTTCTTTTGTTGATTCTAAAATACTTATTAAAATGAAGAACTTGGCATGCTGTATGTTTTGTTTAAAGTGAACTATATTTGCATCATTTTAGAAAAATAAAAAGAAGGTGCATGGTATTGGGGTATTTTTTTTTTAGCATCTCCTCAACCTGTTGCCCCAAACCAAGCCCCTGGCAGCTACCATACTTTGTAGGTATGAGTTTAACTTTTTTAGATTCCTCATATAAGTAAGATCATGGGGTATTAATCTTTCTATGCCTGGCTTATTTCACCTAGCATAATCTCCTCCATTTTTATCCATTTTGTCACAAATAATAGGAATTCCTTCTTTTTTAAGACTGAATAGCATTCCATTGTGTATACTTACTTCATTTTCTTTTTCCATTCATCCACTGATGAATACTTAGGTTGGTTCCATATCTTGGCTATTGTGAATAATGCTACAGACATATCTCTTCAACATACTAATTTTATTTCCTTTGGATATATAACCAGTAACAGGATTGATGGATCATATGGCAATTCTGTTTTTAATTTTTTGAGGAACCACCATACTATTTTTCATAATGTATATGCTAATTTATATTCCCACCAGCAGTGTACAAGGATTCCCTTGTCTTCACAGCCTCTTCAACACTTGTAATGTTTCATTATTTTGATAATAGCTGTTCTAACAGGTTTGAGATGATGGAATTTTTTTTTTACTATTAATAGGAGTATGTTAGCAGCAGTTTGCTCACTGTTGGTGAAGTGATCACTGAAATTCTGATTTATAGATTTACTGGTTATTTTTTCATCTATCACTGCTTGTCCTTATCCTTAGGTCATTGTTCACCTCTTCTTCCTCCTTGCATTCTCTCCTCCTCTGGCTTTCCTAACACCACTTATTTTTGTTTGTTTGTTTGTTTGGTTGTTTTTGTTGTTTTTTTTTTTTTTTTTGGTGCTGGGAATTGAACGCAGGGCCTTGTTCATCCAAGCCACATACTCTACCAACTAGGCTATATCCCCAGCTCTCTAACACTACTTATTTTTTATTCTCTTCTTTCTTGTTTAACTGTTGTTTCCAGTCCTCTCTATCCATTCTGAGTGTTTGTGTTCTTGAGAATCCAAGTTTCGGGCTCTTAAAAACTATGGAAATGAAAGGTCTCATTTACATCCTTGTAACAAAGAATTATAATTTATCTCCAGCCTTAACCTCTTTCTCCTATCAGTTTTTAAACCTTTTGAAAAAATTATTAAGCACAATATCTACAGAAGTTCATAAAACAAAGCTACATTAATATATTTTTAAAACATCACGTTTAACTGCTACTAAGGTAAAGATAGGGAACAGTGCTTCTGCTCAGGGAGTCCACCCACTCACACCCTACTCCTTCTGACTTTTATGACGGTCATTCCATTACTGTTCCTCTGGTTTTGTCATCTTTGTGTGCATTTCTGATCCATACAGTTTAGTTCTCCCAGTTTATCAATTTTGTATGAGATGATTTAATATTTTCTTTTGTGTCTTTTCTTTCATTGTTCAACTTTGATTTTCTAAGTCCTCATTTTTATTGTTGCATACATTTTCATTTTTAAAATATAGCACAGTGTATTTACTTATTTTACTACTAGTGGAATAAGTAAATCAGGAATTTCCAGGTTGGTGTTATTGTGCACAATGCTGTGACGTTGAATAATTATGCACACTTGTACACAAGTTTCTCTAGCATGTATACCAAGATGTGGAGTTGCCAAGTTGTAGGGCTTACGAATCTTCAACTTTATTTTTCCAAAGTGCTTGTAATAGTTTAGACTCCCAATAGCTGCATATGAAAGTTCTTGTTGTTCCACATCCTCCCCGGTGCTTGATGGTGTCACACGGTTTATTTTTGCCAATCTGGTGGGTATGCAGTGATCTTTTGTCACAGTTTTAATTTACATTTCATTACTAAAAAGGTTAGCCATTTGGGTTCCTATTTTTGTAAAGTACCTGATAAGGTTTTTTGCTTATATTTTTATTAGGCTGTCTCTTGCTTATGGATATATAGTTTCTTATATATTAATGTTCTTCAAATGTTTTGTGAATATCTACTCTTAATCTGTGACTTGTCTTTTGTCTTTATCATGTATTTGGTAAATAGGCCAGTAATTTGAATAGTTCCACCTGAAAGTTGTACAACACTTTGAATTAAACGTGTTTAAAGTCAGACATGTTTGTTTCATCCATAATGTTTTCCTTCTTTTATATCTCAAGTCTTGATTAATGGATCATCTCTTATCAAATTATTCAACCTACTAGTAACTTCAGGTGTCTTTTTTTACCCTATAACATAATATGTATATATAAGGTGTGCAAGTTTTCTACATGTTAGTAGATAACAAATTATTTTACAAAGTGCTTATGCTAGTTTACTTTCCTACCAACATTTTACCTAATCCTGTGGATTTTACTTTAGACAATTCTTAATGACTTATACAAGTTAGAGTGTCTCATCGAAAGTTTCATTCCTGTAAAAGAAAAAAATCTTGAGTAAGTCTAAAACTAAATCAGAGGTAATTTGAATGATTTTAAAATGTTTTGGACTGGGGGTATGACTCAGTAATAGAGCATTTGCCAAGCATCATGGGTGAGGCTCTGGGTTCTATTGCCAAGGAGTGGGGGTACAGCTCTATTTTGAATCATTCTTAGCATTTCTATTTCCCTCATCATTCTGGTAGTTCACCTACCTACCCCTTACTTGATCTGTTTAATAACTTCCCATGCAGCATCTTTTACTCCAGTCTCAGCTTTTCTACATAAATATTAGAGCTATCTTCTAAAACATTAAAACTTGTGTGGACTGCCTTTTAGCAATCAAATCACATTAAAACTTCTTATCGTGAAATCCTTATCTTTTCATTTTTAACCAAACAATTTTTAAAATATTTATTTATTTATTTTTAGTTTTCGCCGGACACAACATCTTTGTTTGTATGTGGTGCTGAGGATCGAACCCAGGCCGCATGCATGTCAGGCGAGCGTGCTACCGCTTGAGCCACATCCCCAGCCCAACTAAACATTTTTTTAACTTTACTTCTCACTACTACCTAACCAATCCTCTGAATAAACACTATGCACTCCAAATTATCCTGTTCCTGCAACTTTCATATTATTTCAAAATTGTGTACCCATCTGAATGCTACTCTATCTTCCTAAATTTCTATTTTGTCTACTATTTTTTTAATTTGTTTTAATTAGTTACACATGACAGTACAATGACTTTGACATATCATACATTTGAATCAGATGGGATATAAAATCTTATTTTTCTGAGTTATACAGGTTGCAGAATTTTGGGGTAGTTCCCCTTCTCTTTCAGGACTTAGGACTAAGTGCTCTTTGGTTAACTTGCTGTTAATTCATTTAGCAAGTATATTTTCAGTAAATATCTCAGTGCTGTAGCATTTATTTATTTAATGCTGATTAAGATTCATAATAGATCTTTTGTTAAAACCTGAAGAGCTCCCTTGTTGGTTATAAAAGCATTATATTTTAGATGACTTTTAGTTGTGGAAATACCTTAAACTATTTTCAAGTTCCACTAGGGGGAGAACTCAACCTAAAGATTTTTATATTTCAAATACCTTTCAATTAAGTTTTCTAATTAATGGTAATCTTTTGTGAATTAAACTTTTTCTCATAAACCAAATTTTCTCAAATTCATTTAATAAATTTTATTATTATATAATGTATTGTTATAATCCTGGTTTTTAGTATAATTGTGAACATCATACTTTTATAAACATATTTAGATAAAGGAAATATGTTAGGTGAAGAAATACTCATTTTTAGAAGTAATCTAATTTTCTATAATGTATGTACTTACGAAGATTACATTTATTAAATTTGTTTTCAAAGATTCTTCAGTCAACTTCAAACTTTCAGTCTGATTAAAGTTCATAATCATTTTTAAGTGTAAAAGCTTTCAGATTTTAGACATTTCCTGGCACTGTTTTTAAAAGTTACTGCCACCTAATTTTCTTTCTTCTCAGACAGAATGAGTTACCATTCTGCTAGTGCTTATTTGGGAACAGATTGTGCACCTATAAAATTAAGGTGTTGAATTCCAAGGTATCATCAAATACATGAAATTATTATAATATGTATGTCATTTTAATATTTTTTTCCAGTTCACAGTTACTGTTATGAATTTCAATTGTTATATAGTCATCTTGCTTCATTCAAGTCTCTAATACTTGCTCAGATAAAGCTTGCTTGGCCAAATTTCTGTCTTGATAACATTCTCATCCTAAACACTATACTCTTAAGCTATCTTTTTTTTCATAAGTTATTACTTTTTGCTGTAAGTTGTACATATTTTCACTTTTTAATTAAATATATTTTAGCTGCTACATAAAGCATAATAATTGTATAATTTATGGAGTACTATGTGTTGTTTGGATACATATATACATTGTACAACGTTTAAGTTCAAGACCAGGTCAGGCAGTGTAAGGAGACTCTATCAGAAAAAAAGAAAGAATTGAGTTCTTTGCTCTTTCTATAATATATAATAATATTTTATATATATATATAAAAAATATACACACACACACACACACACACACACACACTGATTTCTGTCCACTGTGAAACTCTATTCTAATTTTTAAATTTTTTTATATATTTACCATGTTTCATAATATTATTGACAACTTTAATTCTTCCAAATACTCATAATAAAAATAATAAGTAATATTACTGAATATTTGATACATACCAGGCAGTGTTCTCAGCCAGTTAAGTATTTGTACTTTACCACATCCATTTAAGATAGGTTTTGTTGATGTCCTCATTTAATAGTTCAGTAAACTGAAACCTAGAGGACATTTTAAAATGAAATTTTGTTGTTTGAGGCCCACTCTTTAAATCTTTTCAGGATTAAAATGAATTTTTTTCTTTGTATTAGGACATACTGTCATTATAGTTTTTAAAATTTTCTTAGTAGTGTATTAAGAGTATACTCTGCTGTATAACTTTGCTTATTATATAGCTACAGTTATTACAAGTTCCCTGTTCATCAATTTATATCTTTTAGTTCCTTTCCATATCAGGACAAAGTTTAACTCCTGACTCTTCTTAATGAACCCTTTTGCTCTGATTTCTGTCTACCTTCCTAACTTTATTTTCACTTTCCCCAGCATACATACCCTGAACTTAAGCCATGGTATCCTAATTAAGAATCTTTCAAATCTTTCATCCCATGACACTTAGTATTTTTCTTCCCACCCTACTTTTTTGACCTTGTTTGTCCTGTTGTGATCAGCCTTTCCTAATAACAACCCAGCTGATTTTTTTTGTGTTTGCTCTTCTAACATACTCTGTTACAGACCTCTCTTATTCAATTGTCTCATCCTACTGTAATTAATTTTTTTTTTTTAGCTTTCTGGTCTCTGTGTACATCTGAAGCTCAATGAGAGTAAGGACCATTATTTAGCTTTATATTTCTAATATCAACATACTAAAGATAATCAAAATGTGTTTATTTACTGAAAGAATGAATGTATAATTGTTTAGTTCCTAAAATATCAATTTGATTTTTAATGTTCTCATTAAAAGCTCAGATATGAAGAACAGATTAAATTATTAATTTAAATGGGGTGTTGATGATGATTCAGTGAAGATTTATGGAGTACCTACCTTGTGCCAGTCACTATTCAAAACACTTTACCTAGGTTAGTGAACAAAACACAAAAATTTCTTTCCTCATCTTCATGGTAGAAAGAAAAATTAGATGAACAAAATAAATTAAATCACATTGTGTATAATTAGGAATTGGTGAATACAATGAAGAAAAACAATAGGAAAGGGAGGATGGTAATGGTATGAGTCTGGGACTGTTGCTATTTTAATTTTGTGGCCAGGAAATATTCATTGGAACCTGACATTTAAACAAAGATTTGAAGCAGGTGAGACAGGCAAATTTAGGAGAATTCTCTGCTAAGAGTAAGGGCAAAGGACCTACAGGCAGTGGGAACCATGTCTGAACAGAGCCTCAGGTGGAGCAAGAAGGCAAAAATAGAGGAAGTCCAGAGGTAAGTAGGGCCTATTATATACTCTAAGAATTTGGCCTTTCTCCGAATAATGTGGAAAGTCATTTGAAGGGTTTTGAGCATAGTGTGATTGAGTTAGATGACATTTAATCTATTAAAAAGATTTAATTGAACTTGATTCAGAAAAATTATAAGCCCGTGTAGTATTTAGATTGAAGGAAAATGGTAACTAAAAATTAACTTTTTTCCTTCTGTTGGTGGAATTTTCTACCTTCTATTGATATGAATGTTATTTATTATTTGAACACTTTATTTTTATATTAATACAAATAGAACCATTTTACTTTCCAGGTAGTGGGACAAAACACAGAAAAGTTAATTTTTATTCAGTCAAGGAAAATAGGTGAGAATTGAACCCAAGCTTCTTGATAGTTAATCTGGAAATGAGTTTGTATTTTGGTTATTATAAAGATAAGCATATTGATTTGTCATAACCATGTTAAATCTGCTAAAGCACATCTTTAAATTTATGCTACTTTGTTACAACTAATGGAAAGTTTTTCATTTAAAACAGTGTAGGTCTATTCAAATCCAGCTTTTGGTTCTCTTCCTGGTACCCAGTAACATTTACCCACTTTCGTTAGTTTGCCCAACAGTTAACCTCTAGGGATGCCTCAGATGGGCAATACCCCAACCACTCTTGACTTAAGAAAACACCTACTCAAAATTCTGTTCTGACATAGAATGCAGCAGCTAGGTTTAAATCAGTGTACCCAGATCAGCACGTAATTTTGGCAGAGATAGAAAGGAAGTGATAAAACCATTACTATTAACTTTAAAATATTATATTTTTTAAATTATGCAAAATTATGAGATTACTGAGTGATGGATTTTACCGTAAAACTTTGTAATTAATCTGTACTTTCCAATTTCCTGAGCTAATTTGTTAATAGTTTAATGAAGGATGAGAGTTTATATGCCAAGACTAAGCTAACACACTTCTTTTTTGGAAGATACCACCACCACCACCACAAAACAACACTTATTTTTGGTTACCAGTTTGAACAACTTAAATGTTAAGATACTTTTTTATCTTTCTTTAAGAATTTTTTCAGTTTTAAGCATTTTTAAATTTGAGAAAATAGCTATTTTGTATCTGGTCTTTTTTTTCACGGGAAATTTTTTTAGTATATTTTCATTGTACAGAATAATGGGTTTTGTTGTAGCATATTCATACATGCTAAGTAATTGTATCTAATCTTAACACTGATTCTCAACAAAGAAGTTGGATATATAGACACTTTTACTCAACTTGCTGTTTTGTCATTAGGGATTGTGAAATTCTGTTCAAATTTTTTTCCCTAAAATGCTCAGTGATGATTCTTTGTTATCCAATTTCCATCTGCAGTTAATTTTAAAGAGAGGTTTTTAGAATGTTGCTTCAACTAGAAATGAAAATTATCATGGACATCCCCTAAGACCAACTCATAGCAAGGTCTCCTTAAGGAAGGAGGATAAAATCTTAAGTACCTTAATATCAGTGATCATCTTGCACTTATAAAAATTAGCTCATGTATATCTAGCATTCAGATTTTGATTTCTAATGCCATTCTTCAGTAAATGGAACTAGGAGTCCTCAAAGAAATGACTGATTCTGTAACTATGTCAGGAAAGTACAAGATAAGCCTATAACATCTTGTAATGCCAGAAAGTAAGGAAATGCTCAAGGAAAACTTTTAGGGGTGTATTAAAGAGACAGAGGAGCCCGCTTGAAAGAGCTCCTAATGGGCAAACAGAACAATTTGAAGGGAAAAAATACATTTAAAGTATTAGTGGATTTTTAACCCAGAGTATAAAATAAATATGTTTGTCCATGTGATATAATGATTGAATAAATTAATAAATGGGGCAGTAGAGACAAATATGCAGAAGGATTCCAGGTAATTTTTGTAGATACTCTGTCCTCAAGAATGGAAAATATGAATCTCTACTCCTCAAGTGGACTACACATAGTGACTTTCCTCCAAAAGGTACTGTTTGGAAAGTACAGGGGTAAAAGAGTAACCTTGCAGTGCAGAAACCTGAAAAACACTACTTAAGCGAGATAATCAAGGATAACATCATCAGTCACAAATCACACTGGTATTTATACACCCTTGTTATGATGAGATGTGGTGAAAATGGAAACTTCATCTTCTTAGTCTTCCTCCCAGTAATCTATAACCTTAGTGTTAAGCATGAGAAAAGTATCAAATTCCAGTGTAGACATCTTCCAGAACACCTGAATGGTAACATCTACAACCTGTGAAGATTATGAAAAGCAACCACAGTCTGAGAAACTGTTGGAGGTAAAAGGAACCTAAGGAAAATAACAAATAAATATAGTATAGTATTTTGGATAAAATCTTAGAACAGGAAAAAAAAAAGACAGGTTTAAAAAGAAGCAAATGAAGTTAGTGGCACATGCTTATAATCCTAGTGACTTGGGAGGCTGAGGCAGAAGGATTGTGATTTTGAGGCCAGCCTTAGCAACGTAGCAAGACCTTGTCTCAAAAGAAAAATAAAAAATAGCTAGAGGAGCTGGGGTTGTGGCTCAATGGTAGAATAGTTGCCTAGCATGTGTGAAGCCCTAGATTTGATCCTCAGCGCCACATAAAAATAAATAAATAAAATAAAAGTATTGTGTCCATTTACAACTAAAAAAAAATTTTTTTTTAAAAGAAGTGTAGCTCAGTAGTAAAGGCCTCTAGGTTAAATATCTAGTACCCACCACTTACATACACATATACACACATATATAAAATATATGAACAACTATGGATTTTAATTAGTAATAATGTATCAATATTGGGTCATCATTTATAACAGCATAATATAAGATGTTAATCATAAGGGAAACTGAATGCCTGGGGTACATGAGAACTCTTCTCATTTTTTCTGAAGGTAAAAATATTCTAAATATGTCCAATATTAACAAAATAGTATATGTGATTTCATGGTTTTTAGAAACTTATGGAATTATATAATTTTAAATATTGATCACAAAATCGATTTATTTCTAATTAAACTATAATTTATAAGAAACATTTTTCTAGCTTTTAGACTTTATGTAAATGCTGATCTTTTCATTTGTGCCCTTATCTGGTCCTATAAAAAGTATCACTTTAACACATTCTGTATGTGTGTGTATGTGTTTATGTATTTCTCTTTTGAAATGGGATTAGTCTTAGCATTGAAAAGTGCTAGAGGAAAAAAATCCAATTTCTTTTCTCCATTTTACATTTTTTGAAGATATTTTTATGAATTTTTTTGATTACTAAAAAGAATATTCAAACCTTTGTGTCCATGACTTTAAGTTACAGGAAACTATTTTGAAAACTTATTAGTAGTACGTGATATGAATATGATTTGTGTTTAGATGTTTCAAATGAGTCACCTTGAAGTCACGAAGAGGCTAACACTTACCACATTTACTGTTCTGATTAATTTTTCTCGGGGTTAAGTACAAATCAGTAGTAACTTACTATGGCTTAGTGGTTGCTATTGATGTTTCAGTTTGGTTATATTGATTAATAAAGTTGATTACTTATCACATTTCACGGATTTACTCAAATCATTGGGTTTTGTTCTGCTATAGTAATTTCTTATGCAGTTATAACTTGCTTTGAACATTTTTGCTTTAATGCATGAATTGAAAATAACAAATTAGAATGTAAAAATTCTGCCATGTTGCAAGTTAATATGATGGCCTCTGTGACCGTTGAACCTAGTTTCATAAGACGGTCTTAAAAAAAAAGTGTTATTTTAACCTTTAAAACAGTAAAGGAATTTTTTTTAAGTTATCTCTAAAACGGATTGATTTTTACAAAACTTGAGAAGTTCACTATACTTTGTGTACTATAATTTCAGTTTTTATTAGACTTTTCATCTGTGGATATAATATAAAACATTTTTTAAACATAAGCTTTACACTTGTATTTGAGACTAAGCAACCTGCATTGTGTCATGACCCATCTAATACCACAAACCTTCTGTAATACTGCTCCCAGAGAAAAACCCACATCCTATGTATAACCTTAGATTTATTTTGAAATCTCTATGAAAAGAGCATAAGGAGATTACTAATTGTTTCTGTTATTTCCTTTAAGGGTGTGATGTCTATCTGTAAGCGATGTTTTCAATTTTAATTGCCAGGATTAAAATGTTAAGATATATTAAGTAGTTATTTCATGTTTTAAAGTTAATATGTAAGACCTTAATAACTAATTATCAGCCTTTGAAAAATTAAATTTCTGAAGGAAATTCAAAAAAGGAGAAGGCTGTGGCACTTCCAGAAGCCAATACATGCAATCTAAAAAAAACAGTGGCTAGTACGATACTAGTAAAAATTGCAAATTTAAATGATAAACTACCTTTCCTTTATTTCTTACTAATTCCTGTTCTTATTTTTATTTGTACTCTAGATTTGTGTTCTTTATGTAAGTTCTTAAGATGGGTGCATAGTTCCAACATTACTTCTATAGTATTTTGCAGAGGGGGGTTATGATTTGTTTTTGAAACTGGAAATCAAACTCAATTACAATATTTTTAAAATTTATTAATCACACATAAATAGGAGAACATTTAAACCATGGTATATTCATACTCTAGAATATTTGACTTCCTTTAGGAAGAATAAGGAAATATCTTTATAAGACATTAAGTGATTAAAAAGCAAATTATGGGAAGGGCTGGTGTTGTGCCTCAACAGTAGAGCATTCCCCTAGCGTTCCCTTAGCATGTGGGAGCCACTGGATTTGTTCCTCAGCACCATATAAAAATAAATAAAACAAAGGTATTGTGTCCAACTACAATTAAACAATATATGCATATATATGTGTATTATATATATATATTTTTAAGCAAATTATGGGGCTGGGGTTGTGGCTGTGCGGTAGAGTGCTTGCTCAGCACATATGAGGCGCTGGGTTCGATCCTCAACACCACATAAAAATAAATAAATAAATAAAGCTATTGTGTGCAACTACAACTAAATATATATTTTTTTTTAAAAAAAGCAAATTATGGACAGAGTATTTGTCATACTTCCACTTGCATGAGTTAAATAATTTATGTAGGTATCTGTATATGAGTGTTTATGTAAAGTGTGTGCATGTGTGTTGAAGACATAGAATATGCTTATCTGTACATTTTAAATATATAATGAGTACATTACTATACATGCATTTAAATACATATGCATATATGTTTTTGTTACATATAGTGATCTCCATCAAAACTGTTGAAAAATTCACCCTAGACATTATAAAGAGCTTGATGCACAGGAGTAGCAAAGGGTAGGAGCTCACTCTTTATATGAATTATACAATTATCATAGTTTTCAAAATGCACATTCATTTAAATAACTTTTAAGGTAACCATTGTTAGAAAGAATATAAGAATCAAAATTCCCAAATAATTATAAGAAAAAAGCAACAAAGGAACCTAGTCAACTTAGCAAAAGTACAGCACTTGTTCTATGGCTCTAATGTCCCCGAGTTGTCTGGATCCTGCCTACTTCTGTGATACCTCTTTTATTTTAAAAATTTTTTTTAGTTGTAGATGGACAAAATACCTTTATTTTATTATTTTATTTATTTATGTGCTACTGAAGATCAAACCCAGTGCCCCATGCATGCAAAGCAAGCATGCTACCACTGAGCCACAACTCTATCCCCTCTCTGGTACCTCTTAACCTACATTTCCCTTTACAAGTTGATTGAAGCAACATCCACTTTTTTGTGTTTCTCAAATAAAGATCTTTCATTCCTACATTAAGGCTTTTGTTCTTTCTCTTTCCTACATTTGCAGTTTCCATGGCTGATTCCTTCTCATCATTTAAATCTCAGCAGTTACTGACTCACAGATTTTTCCTGATCATCATATAAAGTAGGACCCTTACTTACTCTATGTCATCATCATATTTGACTTTTGGTGGGGGGTACTGATGATTGAACTCAGGGTCACTCAACCACTGAGCCACATCCCCAGCCCTATTTTGTATTTTATTTAGAGACAGGGTCTTACTGAGTTGCTTAGCTTTTGTTGAGGCTGGCTTTGAACTCATGATCCTCCTGCCTCAGCCTCTTGAGTTGCTGGGATTACAGGCATGCACAGCCACTGTGCTCAGCTTTTTTACATTTTTAATGACTCTTACCGGTGTCTGAATTTATCTTCACTTTAAAAATTAACTTTCATACATTTATACATGTATTAGAACTTTATTTGTCATATTTACTACTGTATGCCTATTACCTGGCATTTAATAGGTACTGAAAAGTTTTGCTGAATTAATTTTTATAAAGGAGAAAACAGTCAAAAACAAGAGGAACATTCTATACCATTAAGAACAGGTACCAGGTTCTAATTATAGACAATCCTCAGACTTAGAATTTTTCAACTTTATGTTGATGCAAAAATGATATGCTTTTAGTAGAAATGAGACTTCAGATTTTGAATTTTGATGTTTTTGTGCTACTGATATGCTGAATACTGTTGTCTCCCAAGTAGCAGTGAGCTGCTGCTGCTCATCAGTCACATAATCCCCAAGGTAAACAACCAGTACTCTGCAGTGCGATGTGTTGCTGACCTGTGATGTTCATAAATTGGGTTTATTAGATATACTTTGGATTTTTACAGTCGGACATAACCCCATTATAAGTTGAGGAGCATCTACATTTTAAATAAATACATATTTACATATATAAATAAAGATACATTTATTTATATAAATGTTGCTCCAGAGGTAGATTAAAACATCTCAGAATTACACCAACCATCTGACAAAAAAAGTAAATAATAATGTTTCTAAAAGGTAAAAAAATATTTTCCACCAAAAGCAGCCTGAGAAGAAAAGGAGCATAACCTAATGTAATAAACTTTAAAAACTTACAGCTAACAAAATAAATAGGCAGTTATAGAGCAGAGAGCCCCAGCTTCCTAAGTCATGGCTTCCTAAGTCAGCTGTCTGTTCCCTCCTGTCCCACACTCCAAGCTCTGTAGGCAAGTCAGCAGAATCCTAAGAGAATTCATTCACATCCCAAGGGTGGAGAGAAAGAAAACAAGTGTTTAATTTTCCAACTAGGAAGTGGTAGAGACCTCTCCAAGAACCAAGGCAGTGAGAGAGATGAGACATAGACACCTGTCTTACCTAAAACGAAGGCCTAGAGCAACCATCATGCTTACTTTTGAGATACACTCAGAATCCTAAACTTAGCATGGGGGTTATAGTCCCCCAATTAAATGGTGCAAAATATCTAAGAACATCTCAGAAGAGTAAATAGAGCCCTAGTTTAGCCAGGTTCTTTCTCTCCTTGTGCTGTTCCCTTGGTTGAAAAGTGAGAATGAATTTGAGAGTGGAAGACAAAGGAAATGGATCGAAAATGCTGCAGAGAATTATTATTAGCCAAATTATTAGAGCATTTGGAACACATGGACAGTCATATACTATGAACATGATGAAAAGAGATGGCTTGGCATTTTGGTTTATGTTATTATAACAGAAAGAGAGAGCATTTGCAAATCAAAAGCTCCAGTGGGGAGGATAGGTATTTCAAGGATAAGAAAGGAATTACAGTGACTTCACACTGTAAAAACAACATAAATTCAATAAAGTTCAGATATCAAAAAACAAGATGATAATATGAGGTCAACAGGAAGATTTCTAAGAAAACAAACTGAAGTCAGCATATTATTGCAGAAATCACAAAAGTTTAGTCTATTCAGTGAATAAAATTATATTCAGTGGATGATACTAAAATGTAAAAAATATTGGCATGGAGGAAAAGCTTGAAATAATCAGAATAAATAAAAAGAATATAGAACTATTAGCTAACAGACATAGATGACAGATAACATAACAATAAGTATAATTGGTATTCTGTAATATACATAAGATATATTCAAAATAAAAAACAAGTCAAGCACAGTAGTGCATGCTTGTCATCTCAGCAGCTCAGAAGGCTGAGACAGGAGGATCCCAAGTTTGAGACCAGCCTCAGCAATTTAGACTCTGTCTCAAAATAAAAACATAAAAGTTCTGGTGATATAGCTTAGTGGTAAAGTGCCCCTGGGTTCAATCCCCAATCAAAGGAAGGAAGGAAGGAGGGAGAAAAAGAAAAGAGAAAGATAAGTTAGTTAACCACTGAGTGAGTACATTTTAATTTAACAGTCCTAGTGAGGCTGGGCTGTGCTTACATCAAGCCTCCTGTGAGGAGAAATACACTTAAGGTTCCAGTGGGGAGGATAGGTATTTCAATGATAAGAAAGGAATTACAGTGACTTCACACAAATACAAAGGGGCCTTGATACAAAAAGAGAATTTATTATTTTTGTTTCATTTTGGGTGTTTGTTTGTTTGTTTGTTTGTTTTTCAGTTCTGAGAGTCAAACCCAGGGCTTCAGGCATGCCTGCTAGCACTGTGCCACTGAGCCACATCTCTAGCCTGTGAGAATTTATTTCTTAATCTGGATAAAGTCTTGTTTAAAAGAAAGATGTAGTGATAAGAATCCAGGATAAGGAAGTAGTCATCATAATAGTCATCAAGCTGAAAGAAGAGGATCTGGAGTAACAGCAATAGGGGTAAAATGACAAAAAGAGGAAATAATTTTCACATGGATCCAGAAAAACCTTTTGGAATTAATTCTTGAAAAAGTTTTGGTATCTGATTCACACCACTGTCTAAAGGACTTGTCAGGATCTTAATTTAGGTAGTACGACAGTGTTTATCATTAGCAAATAGAATGTATCACCATACATCTTTTTCTTGTCCAAAAAAGACACAAAAGGGGCTGGGGATGTGGCTCAAGCGGTAGTGCGCTCGCCTGGGCATGTGTGCTACCCGGGTTCGATCCTCAGCACCACATACCAACAAAGATGTTGTGTCCGCCAAGAACTAAAAAATAAATATTAAAAATTTCTCTCTCTCTCTCTCTCTCTCTCTCTCTCTCTCTCTCTCTCTCTCTCTCCCTCCCTCCCTCCCCCCCTCTCTCACTCTCTCACTCTCTCACTCTCTTTAAAAAAAAAAAAAAGACACAAAAGAGTGCCTATTGGTCCTATTTGAAGTTTAATTCTGTGGTATCCAAGAAAAAGCCAAAGAATAAAAACAGAGATGAATCTTTTACTGAGCTAACTCCCATAAGTGAAAAATGAGGAATCAAAATAATTCCATTATATAGAAGATGAATCAAATTTTCTTCAGCTACAGAGTTTTCCAGTCATGTGAGCACTTTCAGTTAACAAGGTAAAACTTAATGAGTGCCTATTTGATACTTTTCCTTTTATAGCAAGTCTTCTCTTTCTTAGAGGTATTGTGGTTGGTGGAACACTAACAATATACTTTTTCGGAATTTTAGTCCTATTCTATAGAATACTTTTTCTCAGTGAGATAGATGACAAAAGTAACAGGCTGATCACTTCTGAACCTTTTAGCTAGGATAAGTGTAGTATCCATTCTTGTCAGTTTAATATCTGATATATCCTCTATTCAAGGACAAGTTATCAAATGGATTTGGAGCAGGGAGATGAAATAAGAGCTTGCTCTACCCTCTCCATATATCCCCCTGGTATTGCAGTCTTCCAGGAACAGCATATCCCTTTGGGGGGAAGATAGATAGCTAAAAGTCTTTTATATATGATTAAAATGATACCAAATATAGACAGAGTTATATTTGTTTGTTTGTTTTGTGGTGCTGGAGATGAACCAAGGGCCTTATCCATGCTATCCATGCACTGTACTGAGCTTCACCCCCAACCCTGGAGAAAGTTCTTTGAATTTCATAGGATTAAAAAATTAAACCTAGGTGGCATAATGGCACATGCCTGTTATCCCAGCCTGTCAGGAGGCTGTGGATTGTGAATTCAAAGCCAACTTCAGCAATGGCGAGGCACTAAGCAACTCAGTGAGACTCTGTCTCTAAGTAAAATACAAAATAGGGCTGGGAATGTAGTTAGTGGTTGAGTGCCCCCAAGTTCAATCCCAATACCAAAAAAAAAAAAAAAAGCAAAACCAAAAAACCATAAATAAATAAATTCTATAGGTTAGTCTCTTACTAAGAAACCAAAAAAGCCTGGTTGTGGTGGCATACACCTATAATCCCAGCAACTTGGGAGGCTAAGGCAGGTAGATTGCAAGTTCAAAGCCAGCTTCAGCAATTTAGTGAGACCCTAAACAACACAGCAAGACCCTGCCTCAAAATAAAATAGAAAAAGGGGATTTGGGATATGGCTCAGTAGTTAAGTGCCATGGGTTCAATACCCAGTACAAAAAAAAGAGAGAGACCCAAAAAACCCCGCAATTACCAATATTTATTGTTTGTATTTTACCAAATATTTGTAATAGGTAAATAATAAAATACATATATAAATAACAAAATATATATTTACCAGTGTATTATATAAAAAGCTGTCATCTAGTGCTATTCTTATGTTTTCTGCTTTTAAGATATTTAATTTTCTTTGCCTATGTCTTCCATAACTAACTCCCTTTATCTAAACAACCTTTTACCATATATATATGTCATACCTCTTTGGTTTGAAAAAGGAATAAAACTATTCCTTAGAGTTTCATTGGAGTAGGAGGTTTTTCTGTTTTAGCTTGAACAATATATTCTTCAAAAAAGCTAACAGTGTCATGAAAAACAAAAAATACAGAAGGGACTATCATACATTAAATGAGACTAGGGAGATATAATAACCAAATATAGCATGAACCTTAGTTTGATTTTGGACAGAAATAAAACATTTGAATCGTTTGGGGAAAATTTGAATAGGAACTGTATATGTTCAATGATATTACGAAATTACTGTTAATTTATTATAATGGCATTTGGTTACATAGGACAGTTCCTTATAAGATGCATTTTGGAGTTTATAGTAAAATGTCATGATATCTGTAATTTATGTTCAAATGGTTCAGAAAAAATGTTTGCATACATAAATACATTGCATGCATAATATATGTTGGATTATGAATAGAAAGAACAGAAGCTAATATGGCAATATACTAATTGGTAAATAAAACTAAAGGGCATATGGTGTCATTTTATTGTTACTTCAGCTCTTCTATAGATTTGAAAATTTTGAAAACTAGAATGTAAATAAAAACCTAGATCTTTTATATTTGCCTCCTGGTCTAGGGTGCTTTCTACTACCTCACTGTTACATCTAGTACATTAACTAGATGTTAACTGGTTCAGTTCTCAAAAACTCGTTAATGAATTGTTTGATCATATAGGGTATTTTAAAACCCACATCTTGAAACACAGCTTTTAAAATCAGCTATCTTCCTGTCTAAGGAAGTGTTCTTCCTGTGGCAAGATAGGGTAAATTATAACCAACATTAAGAACATAGATAAAGAAACAAACAAGAATGGCCTTTTAGACATGCTTATTACAATTTCTTTTTAGCAAAATAAACCTGAATAAATTTATACATTTAAGCAGGTTTGAAGTTCTTTTCTTTCTCTTGCCTTTTTTAGTGGTTATGCATTACTAAACCCACTTTCTCCCCAAACACTTGTTCAGAGCAACTTAACATCATACTCATCTTGGTTTTATTGCACTATAACATACAAACACATGTTGCTTAGAACCATAGAAAATACTTTTTAAAATTTCCTTTTTAATCTTCTGGCTTGCTGTACCACCACATTTAATTATTCAACTTTTAAATGGTGTATTGGAATGCAGTAGATGTAGGTAAAGTTACCTCTGAATAAAATATCTACTTCCTACTACACAGATAGTTTTTCTGCTTTTTTTTATTAGTTGCTCAAGACAATACAATGATTTTGACATATCATACATTTGATTCAAATAGGGTATGAATTCTCATTTTTCCACGTGTACAGATTGCAGGATCACATTGGTTATACATCATGTGTATACATACAGCAATCCTAGTGTCAGTTGTATTCTACTGCCCTCCCTATCCCCCCCTCTCTTCCCCTCCCCTAACATCACTTTTTCTATTTTTTTTTTTTTTGTGTGTGTGTGGGCCACACTTGTTGGTTTTTCAGTAAACTATATGTGATACACACTAGGCACATCTGTCTCTTCCTCTTCATTTCTTTTATTGTGGGAATAAAGTAGGTGAATGTATATGGCAAAGGCCACTAGTAGTCCAGGTAGTTGAACATAAAAATCACTGTTCTTAGTACAGTATTCCTCTATACGCACACTTGTTATATTAGAGAATATAGCTTATTTTACTATGTCAAACCATTGCCAAATAAATAAGTTAAAAAATTGGAATATTTCCCTCATTTATTTTCATATCTCTTTACAAATATTGATGCTTCCAAGTGCTTAAAGAATTATTTTCCTGGTCCCCAAATCTTTGGTTTTTCTTCATTCTTTAAAACAGTTACCTTAGTTATTGGTCATAGGGGTCATGTGTGTGGAATTTTCTCAGATCCTAAACATTTTGTTTAGTTCCTCATCATACCTTACCAAACTTTAAAATAATATTTTCTGTTTGAGAGCTAGGTTAACCAAGAAAAGGATTTGAGTTCAAAATTGAACCAACCCCTGAAGACAGGGAACTGACCAGCTGAAACTTAACATGGAAATAATGTGAAGTGAAACTGATAGCAGAATTGAAAGAAATTAAATTAAGGACTCTTGACAGTTTCCCTCTATTTATGTTTTAAAATATATTCACTCTGGAAATGTGGAGAATATATGTAAATAAGTTTATGAGTCTTGGTCATTTACCATGGTGCATTTTTGTTATATGTAAAATTAAACTAAAACATAATAAAATTAAACAGGGAAAATACTATTGGACATCCTTAGGAAATAGATTATCCTATTAGGAATTTAATAATAGTGGGATATGATTATTGTATATATTAATGGCTTGTACACAGAATTTTGAATTAGTGTTTAAAAAGGGTTGATTTTCTTATTAAGACCACTGTATTTCAAATGTAGCCTACACTATGGCTATATCAGAGCAGATTTCAAAGCATACTGATTTTCAGGACCCCCTTCCAGTTATTTAGAATTCAGTAGGTCAGGAGTCTGTTTTCTTCATCTTTATGTTTATAAAAATTCCAAAATGATACTTCTCCACAGTCATCTTTTGGTAACCATTGTAATATTTCCTAGGTTATATTGTTTATAGTATTGTATTCACTTAGCCATATCTTTAAAAATATTTATTTGGGTAAAAACTTTATTTTGGACAACACAGATGCCAGTTTATACTGGCCTAGATAATAAAGAGGACTTATTGCCTCATATAATTAAAAAGTTTAGAAGTATAATATACTTTGTGCTCCAATACGTCATTAACCATGATACTATAGACTGCTCTCTTTGTCATTTCTGCCCTCAAAAGGTTTTCCTCCTTATGTAAAATTGACTAAAAAATGAGCTTTGTTTAGCTGGGGATATAGCTCAGTTGGTAGAGTGCTTGCCTACATGCACAAGGCCCTGGGCTCAATCCCCAGCACTACCACCACCACCAAAAAAAAAAAAAAAAAAAGAGCTTTATGTCCATATACAAATTGAGTATCCCTTATCCAAAGTCACATGAAATCAAGGATTGGAATTTTCCACTTGTAACATTATGTTAGTGTTCAAAGAGTTTTAGAGTTTGGAGCATTTCAGATTAGAAAAGCTCAATGTGTATGACTAAATCTTAGTATAAATTAAGAATTTATCAAAACAATATAGCTTAAAATAGTGTCAAGTTATAATTCATCTCTGTAATCTTTTTTTAAGTTATGTTCATTTCATCCCTTTTTTAAAATATAGATTTTTTTAGTTGTAGATGGACACAGTATATTTATTTATTTATTTTATATGGTGCTGAGGATTGAACCCAGTGTCTCACACATGCTAGGCAAGCGCTCTATCATGGAGCTCTAGCCCCAGCCTTCATTTCTGTAATCTTTTGCAGTAAATTTTGTGGTTATTCCTGTCTCCCATTATATAGTGTCAATAGTATTGAAATTATCCCACCCTAACCGCAAAGGTAGGACCTGATTTGTAGGGTCTAGACAAAACATAATAATCACATCTTGTTTGCAGTTATTGATTCAGTGGTTGCTCAAATAATGTGACATTCACAAATTTTACTCAGTTATGGTGTATAGCTTCTTTTTAAAAAAAGTTTCTTGGGCTGGGTTGTAGCTCAGTGGTAGAGTGCTTGCCTTTCACATGTGAGGCTCTGGGTTTGATCCTCAGCACCACATAAAAAAATAAATAAAAATAAAGATAGTCTGTACATCTACAACTAAAAAAAATTCTTTTTAGTTGTTGATAAACCTTTATTTTTATTTATTTATACGTGGTGCTGAGAATAGAACCCAGTGCCTCACACATGCCAGGCAAGTATGCTACTGATCAATAGCCCCAGCCCCGATAGTGTATAGCTTCTTATTCTGGATGTTATTATAGGTTGAGCATCTCTAATCTGAAAATCCAAAATGCTCTAAAATATGAAAATTTTGAAAATAACTTGATGTCATGTGTGCAAATTCCACACCTGACTTTACATGACAGATTGCAGTCAAATGAGGTGTGCTGAGAATATTGTATAAAATTACTTTTAGCCTATGTGAATAGGAGTTTATAAAACATTAATCAATTTCATATCAGTCCCACTCCTGAGATATCTCACTATGCATATGCAAATATTTTTTAAAATCTGGTATCCAAAACACAAACATTTTGGAAGAGGAATACTTAATTTGTATTACTTGTCAGTAGTAATACAGAACCTTATTCAGTAGAACAAAGGATAGATTTTTAAATGAAGTGAGTCAGTAAGTAACCTTTAGAAGATGTGACTTTTTATATATGTAAATGAATTACAGTGTGGACCAGTGCTTACTTTTTATCAGATAGTGGGAAGAAATGGGAAATGAATTGTTTTAAGTAGTTTTTACTTTATAAGATATTCATCTACCATCCTGGCAATTTTATTTTTTTATAAATTTCAAAGTAAGTTACATTGTTATACTTTATCCTTAAACACTTAACATGCATATCATATCATTAACTAAGTTCTTGTTGACATTTTGTATAAGAGCCTTATAAACAAAACTGTCTAGTTTAAGGCCTTAAAAGGAATCATTATTATAGACATCATAATTGTAGTTGCCAACATCCAAAAATATATCAGAGAGTGAAATGTACATCTATGCCTTTTACAAATATTACTTTATGCTCTTTTGATGTAAAGATTCATTTATGATGAGACAAAAGGTATGCATTTAAGGTCTCCAGTGAAAGTACAGAATATCAAAATTGTTGATATTGAGTCTCTTTTTCTTTAAGTCTGTTACTTTCCAATTAGTTGTACTTAGGAAACCAGCTAACTGGCAATCTGTTGTTATCAGCTAGACCAAAAGAAAACCTCAAGAAAATGCAGGTTTCTGGTAAATTTATTAGTATAGCTGACATTTTCCCACCTGCTTATCAGAACAAACATGTGGACACTGTTTGAAAATAGAAAGCTATAAAACTACTTTGAAAAATCTAAATCATTAGATAATTAACTGTCTCAGGCTGCATGCAGTGGTGCATGCCTGTAATCAGCTTGGGAGGCTGAGATAGGAGGATTGCAAGTTCAAAGCCAGCGTCAGCAGTGGCAGAGGCACTTAGCAACTCAGTGAGACCCTCTCTCTAAGTAAAATACAAAATAGGGCTGGGGGTGTGACTCAGTGGTTGAGTGCAATCTCTGGTACCAAAGAAGAAAAAAAAACAAGAAAAAGAAAAGCAAGATAATTAACTGTTTCAGAAATGAAATAAAATTGATACCCACTTAGAATATAGTAATTTTTTGTATGCTTTTGGTATTGTAAATATATATTCCAGTTGAATACTTACAGAATATCCTAAAGACTTTGAAGTAACATCTTAAGTAACAGCCTGTTAGAACAACATAAAAATCACAGACTTTTAGATAAATAGTAATTTGAACATTTTAATTTATTAAATAGCATTTAAGATAATTCTCACTTTTTACGTCTGTTTTGAATTTTTCTTACTGCTGGGTCACTGCTAGAACCTGGAACTGCCTAATCAGCTTTCCTATTTCCTCAGTTTACCAGTTTTGCACTCAATTGTTATTCATTTTGTATGTGTATCTTTACAGAAGCAGTAGTTTAATGGAAATCATAGTCTGGCTTCTTGCATGTAAAATTTTGCATAAGAAACCCAGCATTATGTTTTATAAAGTTATACTTCAATCTAAAAGGACAACTGTATACAATTGAACTTAATTGAGTGATAAAATGTTTTCTCTTTGAAACTTTGACTTTTTCCTTAATGAATAAAAGACACCTAGGGCTGGAGTTGTGGCTCAGTGGTAGAGCGCTTGCCTGGCATGTGTGAGGTCCTGGGTTCGATCTTCAGCATCATACATAAATAAATAAAACGAAAGGTCCATTGACAACTAAAAAAAATTTTTTTAAAAGACATTCAAGGAACTTTTTTTTTAAGTCATAAAATCTAACAGGGCTTCTTTGTTTCTTCACAAGCATCTTTTCAGTGTCTTTTGAAAAAAACTTTTTTAATTGTTAATGGACATTTATTTTATTCGTTTATTTATGTGTGGTGCTAAGAATCAAACCCAATGCCTCACACATGCCAGGAAAGTGCTCTACCACTGAGCTACACCCCCAACCTCAATGTGTCTTTATTTTTTTTTTCAAGTTAAAAACACTCCATCTTTTTTATTGTTAATTTTCTTAGCTGTCTTTTTTTTCATTAAATACTATCTTTTCTCCAAGAAATAAAGTATTATAATAAAGCTTGTAGCTAAACCCTACTAATAATCATCTTTAGAAGGAAATAGATCTTTAAGGATACTTTGTTGCTTTTTAGAAAACAGATTTAAATGATTCCTAAATTTCTTCAAAACTTTTTTTCAATTGCAATTTTGCCATGAATTACTGTTACTGTCAATCTACAGCCTTTCAAACTTAAAGTCTTTCTGCATTCTTCAACTTCTTCCTTAAAATGTTAGAGCTTACCTCGGGCTTTGTAGGTTTTTGTTTTATTTTTACTTTTTTACTTTTTTATACTGGGGGTTGGACCCAAGGGTACTATATTATGGAGCTTCATCACCAGTTCTTTTATTTTTTTTTTATACATAATCTCACTAAATTGCTGAGGCTGACCTCAAACTTGTGATCCTTCTGCCTCAGCCTTTCGAGTCTTTGGGATTATAGGCATGCACCACTATGCCCAGCTTACCTTGGGCTTTGTCATTTTATTTGCTCTGATAATTTTATCATCTTTCATTTAAATCATTTAAGGGAATGAATATGATATGATGCCAAATTAGATGACAACAACAACAAACACCAAAATGACAGCTGAACACAATATGCAAATAAGTAACCCTCATTAGTCCTTTTTGTAAGTTCCATTTACATAGCCTGCTCTGCCATTTCTCATGTTACATGTGGGATTTGGAGAATATATTCTATAAGAATAATGGTTTCATTTATTTTACATCAGTGAGCATTCTCTCCCCTTTTATTTTTTTCTCCTTACTGAATTCTTCCTTCCTGCTTCACTCATTTATTCCTCTCCACTTGGCACCTTCTCCTCCACATTGAGGATATATAGGATTGAGAATGAGTAAGTCTAATGCCAATAAAAATCTTAGGATGATACAGTTATGAAACAGATTTTTAATGTTTATTAGTCTTCTATTGTTCTGTTGTTATTGTTCTATGCCTTTGAAATATTTTATTTTAAAAGTGGGATGTTTAAAAATAAGATGCAGACATAAGTATATGCAAGTGGTATTAGCTATAAATCGATAATTATGGTCATTAACTTAAGGCCATAAATGCCTATGATTGTATTTCTTCCCTAATTCCTTATAGATTATAATTCACATTTAAATCAGCAGAGGCTAAAATAAATGACATAAACTTCTATAACAAATCCAAGAAAGCTAATTTGCTTCTACTGTTGCTTAAATCTCTCTGTACTCCCATCTACTTCATTCTCATATTTGGAATACTATAAATTAAGGTAAAAATATATCAACTGCCTGTGTCTCCTAGGCAACTAATTTGCTCACTTTTTCATTTACGTTTTCTCACCTATGAAGCAGGAATAATAATAGTATCTATCACACAGAATTCTTATGATCATTATCCCCAAAGGGCATAGAACAATTCTAGGTACATAAGTGTCTCTATCCACCAGAGCTCCACAAGAGAATTAGGCCCTATAGAGAAAAATGATTTGAATTAGTTCTTGTACTAGGAGTACCTAGTAAGTACCAGTTCAGATGCATAGGAATTATTAAATCATTTACTTTTAATAATGCTATAGGCATCGGGGCTTAATTCCTTTGAGGAACCTCAAGTGAAAAGGCCTCATAGGTGCTCAGAATATTTTAGCTATTATTATTTTGGTTGCAAATGACAGAAATCCATATTCAAACTGGTTTACTTAGTTGTTTCCTAAGTGAAAAAACAAGGAAGGCTTCAGAGATGGCTTTTTAGAATTCTGACTATCTCTACCATTCTGTTGGTTTTGGCCATTGGGTCAAACTAAAATTTCTAACTAAATTTTCAAAAGAAAAAAATTACTTTTTTTCTTAATTATAGACTTATGGCTAAAAATTATGTTTTTAGAACATATTTAAGAAATTAGCATTTTTGAAATATAGTAGTTTTTAAATAAGAGTTCATTCTTAGATAATTGTATCTGGTAGTTATGTGTTTAAACATATAAGAAAAATATTAAAGTCCTGGAAAAGCTATATTTATGCTTTTTTTATCTACACTAATATTAGTTATATTGACCCAATTTATTAAAGTTTTTAAGATAAGCTGCCAAAACAAAAAGAACAAAATCATAAAACAAAAGGTGGGGTGTATAGAAGTAACTTGAAGAAAGGATTTTGAAGTACAGACCAAGGGTAGTTAAGGATACAATCAAGGTGTCAAGGACAGTTAATTCAAAAGAGCAGACTTATAGGAGTGGTGCCTTGACTTCACAGGGTAGCTATCCATTCTGTGGCTGGAGCAGTTCCAGTTATTTCTTCTTCCAAGGATGTTAGGGGAAATAAAAAAGTGGATGTGGACTTGGAGAGGTCTAAACCAGATTTCCAAGGTCCCCTCTTACTGTGCTTTTGAAAAAATAGCAAGAGGAATCTCCACTTTGGAAAATGCTCTTCCATTGTAACCCATTGTTCTCAAGGCAGTTATACAGGCCCTAAGACACATTTGAAACCTACTTATAAAAAATGTAAATACTCAGTACTAAGATTACTTTTATAGAGATTTCAAAGCTGTCTAAAATTATAGTGTACATCTTTTTGTTCTATGTGCACCAATATTGATGATCTTCAGGTTGTATTGTTGGGAGAGATCAGCAAAGTGTAGAACAGCATGTTTAATGTCTGTTGTATGGGTAAAAATAAGTGAGTATGTGTTCATGTGTCTTATACATTATATATGTACAAACTATCATGGGTAGACTACACTAAAAAGCTAATAACAATGGTTATCTCCATGGAAGGAAACTGATTAATTATTGGTAACTGTTAAAAGTAAGCCCATACTTTTCGGTATTGGATATTTAGCAGATATCTCTGATCAGAGCTTCAGAACATTCTAAGCATCCACACATGGCTTCCTAATTATAAATAATCTGAAGATATCAAACATAATTATGAAATTATGACTTTTTTAAGTACCAGGGTTTGAATCCAGGGGACTTTACCACTGAGCTACATCCCCAGTCTTTTTTATTTTTAGTTTGAAGAGAGGGTCTTGCTATGTTGCTGAGACCGGCCTCAATCTTGGAAACTTTCTGCCTCAACCTCCCTGAATTGCTGGTGGTTTTACTCTTTTAAGCCTATTAGCTGAAAAGTTCACATTTGTTTTCAGGTAGTATAGGGAAAAGGTAGGCTGCATGTGGTGGCACACACCGTAATCCCAGCAGCTTGGGAGGCTGAAAGAGGAGCATCAAGGCCCACATCAGCAACTTAGCAAGGCTCTACACAACTTAGTGAGATCCACTCTCAAAAATAAAAAGGATTGGAGATGTGGCTCAGTGGTTAAGTACACACCCCCTGGGTTCAATCCCTGGCACCCCCCCAAAAAAAAAAATAATACACACACACGTACGTATACTTATGCTGCTCTATATCTTGAAATATTTGAGTACATGCTATGAAAATTGTCTTTTGTTTTTGCTTTATTGTATTATCACAAAACAGAAAGAAGAAGGAAAGCTTCAAGGACAGCTTAACAAGTCTGATTCTAACCAGTATATTAGGGAACTGAAAGATCAGATAGCAGAGCTGAATCATGAGGTAAGTGATAAATTTTGATCTTCACATATTTCTTTCTTCCTTCCTCTGTATTGTAACAACACTGTATTACTGGTTGTAAGACTGAGACTTTTATGTTAAATTCTATCTGAATTCTTGATTATAATTAATAATAATATTTTAGAAGATTATCTTTTTGCAAGTATTCTTCTGTTCTAATATTGTAGATTTGTTTTCCTTCAACTTCTGATTATGACCTAAAATGATCAATTAATATTTTCATGAAAAATATTTTTGTTGTTGTTGTCTGAAATTCCTTGATAGTTTTCTTAGGTTTCAAATTTGCCTCAGTTAAACGAAAGTTTTCCTTACAGATATAGAACAGGTTCGTGAAACTTAACTGTTGTGGGGAGAGGGAAGTCTTTTTACTCTTGCCTGCCTTTCTCCCTTATGGTGGTATTACTGAGATTGCAAAAAAGGATACTTGCCTAACATCAGTTAACAGATTTCTTAGTATTTGAATGCTTTTTAAACTGGCACTACCTAGAATCTGTGAAATCCAACCCATGAAATTTTCCTAATTTTACTAGATATTATACTAGTTTATATTACTCAAACTAATGTGTTTTGACACGAGAGATACTCTGTGAATGTGGCTCTTAAGTTGACTTCCTTATTCTTTATTATTTTCTAATGACAAATATCTGGCAACACAAATAAAGAAGTATATTTCTTATTTTGATTTTTTTTTATAAAATAGTGTTTAGTTACAGTGTTGAGATTTGAAAGAGTAGCATAAACTTGATTTGTTAAGAAAATAAAAGAAGATGAAAGAAACTCATTTTGGCTGCTAAATGATTTTAAACTTCAAAGGAAAAAGTTTAGAAATTACCCTTTCCTGATATTACACACTTCAGTTGAAGTCTGAGTGTTTTTAGGTAATACCTCCTGGAGGTAGTCAATCTAAGAGTAAATTCCAAGTGAAAAAGAACCAAACCGTAGGCAAAAAGATAAATATTAGATGTAGTTCAATTCAATTTACCTTGAAATACTAAGGATCATTCCTGTAAATATTAATTTTTAGCCATGATAACATTTGAAGGATTCAGTATTCTATGTAATCTTTACCTTATTGTGTGCATTTTTTATAATCTTTTTATCTATAGCATGTATGAAGAAAACAGTTACCAAAAAAAAGCATATTCTAGAAATCCTTATTCTTTTGAAAACCCTACAAATTATTCCTTGTGTTTGAAAGGTATTCTCAAAGAAAATTGTGATTAAAATAAACAATCTCCCATTTAAATTTTTGAGGTCTAGTGATAAGGAATCATTAATGTTGCTGAACTTTTAGAAAAAATTACATCAAGATTGGCTGATTGATGTAATTAAAAATTACATCAAGATTAGTTTTATTCTAAAACTAGGCTAAAAAATGTCAGTCAACAAACTTTAATTTTGCTTATTATATGACCTGACTAAAAATAATGGTATTTTTTTTTAATGTAGCACTTGTGAAAGCAGTTTCTTTTCTTATACAAACATGAAAACTAAACACGATAGAATTTTCTTCTGTTAAAGAGTCAGATGGTGCTGGGCTCCAGTGGTGCACACTTGTAATTCCAGCAACTGCAGAGGCTGAGGAAAAAGGATTGCAAATTTGAGACCAGCCTTGGTAACTAAATAAGACTCTTGGCAGTTTAGCAAGATCCTATCTCAAAATTTAAAAAAAAAAAAAAAAAAGAAAGAAAGAAAGAAAGAAAGGAAAAGAAAAGAAAAGAAAAGAAAGAAAAGAAAGAAAAGAAAAGAAAGAAAAGAAAAAGGAACTGGGGATATAGCTCAGTGGTAAAGCACTTCTGGGTTCAAGCCCCAATACCAAAAAAAAAAAGAGGAGGAGGAGGAGGAGAACTAAATCGTGCAAATTAAAGAGAACAATTTGTGATAAGATACTAATAACTTCATGGTTCAGAATAGCCAAAGTCCTGGGCTTAAGCAGGCCCTAGTCAGAAGTCATGGGAGAGAGATGCGAATAGTACAGTACCGCTAGGGACCACACATATAAGAGTTCAGAGGTAAGCATGAGAACAAAGTTGGGAGTTTAGAGTGGGTGAGATTCAACTAAAGGATAAATTGACTAAGTTGGACTAAGGCATAGGAAGGAAGAGTAAACTAAGCAGAACCAGATTGTGGTGATTCTTTAAAACTAGAAAAGGTAATATGAAACCATTGTGGGTATTCACTTGGAAGTTCTTTTTCATTATATTTTCTGAGCATATTTTATTTTTCACCTGTTTAAAAGTTTTATCACTGAAGACATAAATGACAACAAGTGAAAAATATAAACCAAGTATTGATTGTGTAGGCTTTCTATAAAAATTACTATTGTAATTGCTATTTTATTGTTGGATCAGCTCTTTTGAAGTGGTTAAATACAGGGCTGGTGATGTAGCTCAGTGTTAGAGCACTTGCCTAGCATTTGCAAGATTCTGGTTTGATCCCTAGTCCCAAAAGAAAAGTGATTAAATACAGTACCTCTTTTTTATTCCACTATTTTTATTGTTTGATAGAGCACTTCACAGTTTAAAAAATGATAACCAAAGTCAGTCTAATTTCTTCAATTTAACATTTGTATATTAGAATTTGCCCTAATCATTGGCTTTCAATATGAAAATTTACTGCAAAATATCAATAATTGTATTTTGAGAATTTGACTGTTAATAGTCACTTTGTTCACTGATTTTTTTAAATTTCTCTAAATATTGAAGAAAATGTTGAGAAAAACTTTACACTTTCATCTTCCTGAAGACAATATGACCCTTTAGCATAGTAAGCTGGATGAAATAATGAAGTAGGTTATTTTTATGAGTAGCTGAATACATTGTTATTCTATAAAATAATTATTATTTATAGACTACCTGCTATGAGCATAATATTGTGTCAGACACTTTGTAGTTATTATTCCTAACCCTCTTAATAATCCCATCTGAAAGTAGTCCTCATTTGCATGAGTGTGGAAACTGAAACTCAAAATCATTATCTTGCTAGGCATTATATGAGCAAGAAATGGTAGAATCAGGATTTAATTTAATTTGGCTTGTTCTTTTTTAAAAAATATTTTTATTAGTTGTTGGTGAACCTTTATTCAGTTAATTTATTTATTTGTATGTGGTGATGAGAATCACATCCAGTGCTTCACCCATGCTAGGCAAGCGCTCTATCATTGATCCACAATCCCAGTCCTGGCTTGTTCTTTTCTATACTGCTTACGGAGACATTAGATTAAAAAACTTGTCATCAGTTTCTAAAATCTGAAGAAAGTATTTACTAACAGTATTTTAACTGTGTTGTTCCCCCCCCTTACAAATGAATTTTTCATATATTCAAAATGAGTGCTGCAGTTGACCTAGCCACAAGAACTGTCTCTCTCTGTTGGCATTGCAAAGGGAGGTTTATGTGTACTTCCTGCAACTTACTGTGATCCATTCTAGTGCCTTCTCTCACTCCCAACCCCTTGTAATCTCATATTACCTGATTAGTTTTGCTTCTTATTTTTTTTACGTATTTTTTTACTTATTTTCCATAGGAATTTTTAAAGTTAGAGCCTTTTACACATTGCCTTGCCTTCAGAGAAGCCATTATGTGGAAACCCTTGTTTGCATAGACCTAACAAGAGCTGGGGTTAAATCTTACTGAACTTCTTACCCCTTGTCCTCATAGACAAGAACCTGGCTATCAAAGTGCTTTTTCCTATCCCATCCTCCTACCTATCATCAGAGTACCTGCTATGCACTAGACATTGAGTTTATAACTGAAAATAAAGATTGAAATACAGTTTACACTCTTAAAGGTCTCATAGTCTGCAGTGGAAATAGGCATACAAATAAATTGCCACGCATTATGAGAAGAATTGCAGTGTAGTGACTAACATTTATTGTTCTGTGCCAGATTTTGTACTGTTATACTTGCTATTGTTTATTTAAGTCCTCACAGTAGTCCTATGAAGAAGGTAACATCATTGTCATTCATGTTTTACATGTGATAAAACATGGATCTGGGGAATAAAGTAACTCCCCACAGTCATGCACTAGTCAGTAAAGAGGTGGGATTTTTTTTAGTTCAGGTTACATATAACTTATACATATACTTAAGTCCACACACTCCAAGCCCAATCACCATATGCTATGTAGCCTCCTTAGAAATATAATGGGATAAGATGGTAACAACATCTGGGACGGTTTTTGAAAAATTAAATTTGTCAGGCAAATTGATCATCTTGAAGGTTTAAATCAGAAACGTGAAACAAAATTACAAGTTCTGGGAAGTAATAACCACCTCCTTTTGCAACACAGGAGTATCTTCTTAACAGTTGCTGACCACCAAAAACAAATGATATATTTTGTAAATGCCAGGAAAAGGAGATAGAAGAAGGTTGAAAATATTCTGGTTTAGAAGACAAAGGAAATGTACTCAGGACTCATTTAGATACAGACATCTAGGAAATCAATCTTATGATTCAAACCCAGTGCCTCATATAAGGTAGGCAAGTGATCTACCACTGAACTACAACTCCAGCTCTATTTGTTCTTTTTTCTATATACATGACGGTAGAATGTATTTAGACATATTGTACATACATGGAATATTCTAATTAGGATCCCATTCTTGTGTTGTACACAATGTGGAGTTAAACTGATTGTATATTCGTATACAAAGACAGGAAAGTTATGTTCCATTCATTCTACTGTCTTTCCTATTCCCATCACTTCCTTCCCTTCATTCCCCTTTATCTAATCCAGTATACGTCTCATCTTCCCCTCCCTACCCTCCCTTGTTGTGGGTTAGCATCCACATATCAGAGAGAACATTCAGCCTTTAGTTTGGGGGGACTGGCTTATTTCACTTAGCATGACATTTTCTAGTTCCATTCATTTACCCACAAAGGCCATAATTTCATTCTTTTTAACCACAGTTTTTTTAATCCATTTGTCTGTTGTAAGGTACCTGGGTGGTTCCACAGCTTAGCTATTATGGATTGAGCTGCTGTAAACATTGATGTGGCTGTGTCCCTGTAGTATGCTGATTTTAAGTCCTTTGGATATAGACTGAGGAGTAGAATAGCTGGGTCAAATGGTGGTTTCATTCCAGGTTTTCTAAGGAATCCCCCTACTGGTTTCCAGATTGGTTGCACCAATTTGCAGTCCCACCAGCAATGTATAAGTGAACCTTTTCCCCCCACATCCTTGTCAACATTTATTGTTACTTGTATTCTTGATAATTATCATTCTGACTGGGTAAAATGGAATCTCAGTGTAGTTTTAATTTACATTGCTCTAATTGCTATAGATACTGAATGTTTTCTCATATTTGTTGACTGACCACATTTCTTCTTCTGTGAAGTGTCTGTTCAGTTCCTTTGACCATTTATTGATTGAGTTATTTGGTTTTGGGTGTTAAGCTTTTTAGTTCTTCATATTTCTAGGAAACTAATGCTCTGTCTGAGCAAATGGTAAAGCTTTTCTCCCATTCTGTAGACTCTCTCTTCATATTCTTGATTGTTTCCTTGGCTGTTAAGAAGCTTTTTAGTAACATCCCATTTACTGATTCTTGATTTTACTTCTTGCACTTTAGGAGTCTTACTGAGGAAGCTGGTTCCTAAGCTGACTTGGTGGAGAGTTGGGCCTACCTTTTCTTCTAGTAGGTGTAGGGGGTTAGTGTCATTTTGAATGATATTAGAAAAGTTAGATGAGTTCTGTTTTGCTTATGTTAAGGTTGAGATTCTCTGAAACATTTAAATGAAAATATCAGGCTGTGGATATGGCTTTCCAAAAAAATTATGTGAATTTATAATGTCACTGCAATGTATATGCTTCCTTATACTGTTGATATGCTAGTTATTCTTCTTTAAAAAATTAAGATTACTAATTAAGATTAAACAACTTTTGCGGTTATCTCAAAAGATGTAGTAGTCATCGTTGTTGTCGTCATCATCTTTGGAGTAGGAAAGGCATTTTTATAAAGGGATTTCAGGACCAAGTTCTGAGGCACTCCTAACCTAAAGAGAACAAGCAAAGGAGACCAAAATTATCACTGAGGTTGGAGGAAAACCAAAGAAAGTGGAGGTAAAGGAATCACAGGAGGAAATTTTTTTAAGAAAAAACATTTCTGGGGCTGGGATTTGGGCTCATTGGTAGAGTGCTTGCCTCGTACATGCGAGACGCTGGGTTTCATCCTCAGCACCACATAAAAATAAATAAGTGAAATAAAGGTATTGTGTCCAACTACAACTAAAAATAAATATTTTTTAAAAAAGAAGAAAGCATTTCTGCAGTTATTGTAATTATATTTTAAATGTCCCTGATCCTTCTGAAGAATAAACTTTATTTCTGGCTTTGGGTCATAGCAAGATGGCAGACAAAAAGAAGAAGGAAAAAGGAGAGCATCTTGGACCTTTCCAGATGTATCAACCAGACATCTGGGTGACATTTCAGGGTGGCCTGGAAGCCAGTGGAATCCTGAAAAGGTTTGACTTGCTCCTCCTCCTTGTGCTTAAAGGAACCATTGAGTACACAGGAGATGTCAACAACTAGTACAGACTCACAGAGGGAGGATACATGCCATCTGGTGGTTAAGGTGGATGGCTCTGCTGCTTATCTACCTGCAAGATGGCATGGAGACCATCCCTACTCCTTCCAGCAGCAGGAACAGGGAGCTTCTAGGTGCAGGGCAGGGTCCTAGATTCACAGATATCTCTCCAGAATCAGATGACACCATCAACATCTAGAACAGAAAGTCCTTTTTTTAAAAAAATTTTTTTAAGTTGACATGGACAAATGCCTTTTTTTGTTTTATTTTATTTTTATGTGGTTCTGAGGATCAAACCCAGTGCCTCACATGTGCTAGGCAGGTGCTCTACCACTGAACCACAAGCCCAGACCCAGAAAGTCCTTTTTGTATAGGCTGAATTTTTGTTTTCTAAATAAGAAACCTGAAAACCATTTATCAGAGATTGATTGATGTAAGAATTTGAGAGAAGGAATGATCTAATTTCTCATTGACTACTATAGAATGCTATAAGCAACATACAACCTAGGTAGATAAAAACAACTTTCTTTATAGGAATGGTCATTTCATTGGTTTTCAGTACCCAGAAGGTCTTCAACCACCTTGTCTCCTTTGTTGAGGAAACCGTTTTTTAAGTTTAATCATCATATGTCTCAGGAATCTTGTTTGATTATTTCTGCCAGCTAAGTAGGCAATTAGGAACTTGAGTAAATAAAGAAAATCCAAACAAAGCCTTAACTGAAATTTGTCTCAGAAAATGTTTACATAAACACTCAAATTTTTAAAATTCTGGTAGCTCCATTTGATTACACCTAATCTATAGGTTTAATTAAATATCTACAAAAAGTACTTTTAATGTCATAAATACTCATACTTTTTATAATGTTTATATTAATATCATTATTAAAATGGTATTTTGAAATAAGGGACTTTAAGATAATCAAAAGACATGTACAGATGGGCGTGGTGGCGCATGCCTATAATCCCAGCAGCTTGAGAGGCTGAGGCAAGAAGATCCCAAGTTCAAAGCTAGCCTCAGCAAAAGAAGGCACTAAGCAACTCAGTGAGACCCTGTCTCTAAATAAAATACAAAATAGGGCTGCGGATGTGGCTCAGTGGTCAAGTGCCCCTGAGTTTAATTCCTCGGTAACCTGCCACCCCCACAAAAAAAAGACAGTGTACCCTTTATCCTTGTATTTATTTGTCAATTTAAAAGTAATTAATAGGGCTGGGGATGTGGCTCAAGCGGTAGCGCGCTGGCCTGGCATGCGTGTGGCCCGGGTTCCATCCTCAGCACCACATACCAACAAAGATGTTGTGTCCGCCGAGAACTAAAAAATAAATATTAAAAAATTCTCTCTCTCTCTCCCCTCTCTCTCTCCCCTCTCTCACTCTCTCTTTAAATAAATAAATAAATAAATAAATAAAAATAAAAGTAATTAATAAAATCGTTGGAACTTGAAAAGATTTTTTTTAATGTTTTTAAAAGACTCAGTAAACACTAATCTTCATCTAGGAATTAAAACTAAAATATTAAAAATAGAAAAGAACATGATCATTTGATTCTGTGGTCAATGATAGCTTATTTTTTTCTTTATTTTATACTGAATAATGCTATTGATTTATTTTTACTTTTTTAACTGTGTGCCTACTCTATCTTGCCTGTTTCTATCAGTCTTCATTTTCTTTGTATATTGCAAAACTCCAGGTATGATGTTTAGATTACAGAGTGATCCCAAGAATAGAATTAACATTCTTACCCACAAACTGCATTGACTGCAGCAGTGTAATTCAGAGGCAGAAAAAAAATTTTGAAAATAGTGGTGTTTATTTGTACTAATGACTACTGATTGTTGAAGTTTTAATTTTTAAAATTTTAATGTTTAACAAAAATGTCAACACAGGCTTAGACAGTCACATATGTTTTTGCAATAGAAAGTGTCAGTTTTCCTAGAATAGCCACTTCTTTTTTTTAATATTTATTTTTTAGTTGTAGTTGGACACAATACCTTTATTTTATTTATTTATTTTTATGTGGTGCTGAGGATTGAACCCAGGGCCTTGCACCTGCTAGGCAAACTCTCTACTGCTGAGCCACAACCTCAGCCCCGAATGGCCACTTCTTAATAAAAAGAAATTATTCCCATAATTATTAAATTTGTCATTTCTTTAATTAGAACAATATAAAGAATCATGCAGGAGTTCACACAAGCCTGAGGGCAGATAAGTAGTTCTTTTTGGTGCCCCCAAAGTGCCATGTAGATAATGAAAGATTCTATTTGTACTCTTTAAATTACTTTAAGACCCTTCAATTAAATATTCAGTAGTCTTTATAGACCTTAAAATTTCCATTTATATTTTTAAAATGTATTTTTAACTATTGTACTATTTACAATTTTTAAAAGATATTTATTCAGTTGTAGATGAACACACAGTATCTTTATTTATTTTTATGTGGTGCTGAGGAACCCAGTACCTCACACATGCAAGGCAAGCACTTTACCACTGAGCCTCAGCTCCTATTTACAGTTTTTTATGTCTGGAATGCACTACTTGTATTAACTTTCTAAAACTATAACAAAATGTCTGAGATAGTAAACATAAGAAAGGTTTTGGAGGGCTAACAATTTTGGAGATTTCTGTCCTTGATTGAATGGCCCTCTTGCTTTTGGGCCTGTGCCAAGGCAGCATATCATGGTGGGAACATGTTGTGGAACAAACTGCTTACCTCATGGCTCGGAAACAAATGAGTGGGGAGGTGTCTGGGTCCCACAGTCCCTTTCCAGGAAACTCCCAATGATCTAAAGAACTCCCATCTAGACCATCTACTAGGTCCCATCTCTTAAAGTTTCTACCATCTCCCTATTTAGTTCATGGATCTGTGGAGGAAACTTAAGATCTGAACTACAACAATATCTAAAGCTGAGATATACATAAAATCACATACATACTGGTTCTTGCACATCATGTGTTCTACCTAAGCTATATCCTCAGCCCTTTTCTTTATTTTTTTTGTCTCCCGGCAGGGTTTTGCTCTTGAAATTGCAGTTCTCCCATCTCAGCCTTCTGAGTAGCTGGGGTAAAAATGTGTTCCACTTTGCTGGGCTTATTTGTCAACATTTAGAATGACACTAACAAGCTGTGCTTAAGATTGCATTCAACTTGATAGGGCATGCTAAAATGAGCTACAGTAGTTTTAGAATCTCTTGATCTCTTTCAAGTACTCAGGTTTCAAGACTTGAGTATTCACTTTTTATATTTCTTCCATCTTCCTTTAGATCAAATAATTCAATTGTTAAATGCTAGTTTTTGAAAGAAACAATGGCATAATATTGACAGTTTTTTAAACTTGGAACGTTTGAAAATGAGCTCCGCTAATTTGCTCAGTGTCAGTTAAAAGAGAATTGATTTTTAAAAAGTAATAGGTAGTTCAGATTTACAGAAACTAAAAATTTTAAACTCTGGTTGAAATCTTTAGTGTAGCAAATCATGTGCTTTTCATGAACTATATCTCACAATTGCAGTTGGACATGAGATAATCAGATTTTCTCTTCCCACAAGTTGGATAGCTGAAAATGTCATACCAATAGTATGTGTCAAAGACTTTGTGCTGCTTTCTGCCTGTCTGATTTAAGTTGTTGTGGTCAGTCTAAGGAACCTGTGATATGATAAGATAGCATTTATGAGGTCATGTGGTTTGCAAGTGCCCAATCTTAACTGAGCAGCCTGTAAGCACCTCAGGATAAGGAAGAAAGGGGTACTAAAAGCTTCTCTGAAAGCTTATTTTGTGTTCAATGACAAAATAGTGTGGGTGTGTGATAATATATGTATATAATATGCTTTTAAAATTACTTTCTATCAGGAGTTAAAGTTTCTGGGAAAATGACTACTACAAATTAATTTATCTCCTTTTATTTAGTGCTTTAAAATATTCAATTTTTTTAGAAAGGAATAAATAATTAGTATAAACAAAATTTAACATTACCACAAAATGCTTTGCATACCAGTTATATACATGTACGAAGTGATTAGCAGCCATAATGTACTTGACAAGTACATGACTTACCACGTACATACCAATATGGCATTGTTATTTGAAAAGTCTAATCTTTTAAATTAGCTATTTATAATTTTGTACTTTCATAAGCAAAAATTATATTTTGAATATTGTATTTTTGTTATTAACAGTATATAAAATATTAAACTTTTATTGCAAACGTTTTTCTGCCTATTTAAAATTAGCCTATAGGGGCTGGGGTTGTGGCTCAGCAGTAGAGTGCTCGCCTAGCACATGCAAGGCCCTAGGTTTGATCCTCAGCACCACATAAAAACAATAAAATAAAGGTGTTGTGTCCAACTACAACCATGAATATTGTGTCAAATATTGATTTTAAAAATAAATATTTTTAAAAATTACACTATAGGAGGTAGTCACAATTTCTTTTATGTTGAAGAGAAAAAATGATGTAGAAGATTTACATTGTTAGTGAATATTTTTTCTCACTTAAAAATTATTTCTGCATTTTCTGAATAGCAAATTACTTATTTTTAAACTGGCCACATCTCCATTGGAGACATACATACAAAATGGCTGTCTAATTTTATAAATAACTGTTTTGCTGAGAGAGTCACATTTGGTAGAATTCACCCATTTAAAGTTTACATTTCAGGGTTTTTAGTATATGAACAGAGTTATACAGTCATTATCACAATCAGTTCTGAAACATTTTTTATCAGTCTAAAATGAAATCCTTAGCAGTCACTGCCTATGGTCTCCAAGCCCTCCTACGTCTTAGGCAATCACTAATCTGTTCACTGTCTCTCCTTATTTTTCTACCCTGGAAATCTAGTATGAAGGGAATCACAATTTGTGGTCTTCTGTGACTGGATTCATCTACTTAGCATAAGGTTTTCAAGGTTTGTCCGTATGGTAACATGTGTCTGTACTTTGTTATTTTTTGTTCGCTTAATAATATTCCAAATTACAAATATGTCACATTTCATCCATTCACTAGCTGTTAAGCCTTTCATTATCCCACTTTCAGGCTATCATAAACAATGCTACTTAAGCATTCGTGTACAGACTACTATATGAACATGCTTTCATTTATCTGAGTATATTCTTAATAGTAGAATTGTTGGGTCACATGATAACTCTTCTTTGAAGCATTTGAGGAACTGCCATTTGGTTTTCCAAAGCCATTGTATCATATTATGTTCCTTCAGCTGGATATGAGGCTTCTGATTTCTCCACATCCTTACTAACATTTGTTGTTTATCTTTTGAGGGTAGTATCCTAGTAAGTTTGAAGGAACATCTCATTGTGGTGTTAATATACATTCCTCTAATGACTAATGATGTTGAGTATCTTTTCATATGTCTGCTGGCCATTTATATCTTCTTTAGGAAAATGTCTGTTTCAATCCTTTGCCCATCTTTAAATAGGGTTATTTTTTAAATTGGGTTGTATTTTTATAATTGATTTCTTAGAGTTATTTGTATTTTCTAAATACACTTACCTTATCAAATTTTGACTTTTGATTTTTAGATATCTTCCATTGTTATATTTTTTTAAACCACAGCAGCTTAGTTTATTGACTAGAATAATTTTCAGACTTTCTTCTGGGAAAGCACTATGATAAAGTACTTGACTTTCTAAATTAAGCCTTTGTTTTAATAGGACAAGGAAATGAAACATTTAAAAATTCTTATTGTTAGTTTTGACACCAGATGCACAGAAATATATAAGAAAATCAAGAAACCAAATTATCATCAAAATGTAAAAATGTTGTGCTTTGAAGAACATCATTGAGAAAGTAAAAAGACAACCTATAGAATTGAAGGTAAAGATTTGAACATTTAGTCAGATGTGCACATGCCTATAATCCCATCGACTTGGGAGGTTGAGGCAGGAGGATTTCGAGTTCAAGACCAACCTCAGCAAATTAGTGAGGCCCTGAGCAACTTAGCCAAGACTCTGTCTCAAAATTTAAAAAAATTAAAAGGACCTGGGATGTTCCTGAGTGGTTAAGTGTCCTGGTTCAGTCTCCAGTACCAAAAATAATAATAATAATGAGAGAAAACATAAACATTTATCTTACAAAGGACTTGTGTCTAGAGTATGTTGTTTTAAACTCTTGAAGTTCAAATACAAGTGAACCAGGTGTGGTAGCACATACCTGTAATTCCAGCAACTTGGGAGGCTGAGGCAGGAGGATTTTAAGTTTACTGTCAGCTCAGCAACTTAGTGAGATCCTGTCTCAAAATAAATTAAAAGAGCAGGGGATGTAGTTTAGAAGTAAAGCACCCCTTGGTTCAATTCCAAGTACCCAAAACAAAAAGAACCCTGCAATTTGAAATAATAATTAACCCAATTATTAAATAGGCAAAGGATCTCAATGACTGGGGGCGGGGGGGCATAATATTTTGTTGTTGTTGTCAATGGTTTGTTTGTTTATTTGTTTGTTTATACGTGGTGTTGAGGATCAAACCCAGAGCCTCACACATGCCAGGCAAGCACTCTACCACTGAGTCACAACCCCAGCCCAACGACTGTTTTCCAAAATATTCAAAGAAATGGCAAGTAAGCACAACATCATCATTAACCCTTGGGAAATGTAAATCAAAACCACAATGAGATGCCACTCCACACTTCCTCACATGACTTATTACCAAATAAATGAGAAGTGTTGGCAAGCATATTGAGAATTCTAAATCTTATACACAGCTGGTAGGAATGTAAAATGGTAGATACTTTGGAAAACCAGGGTGGCGGTTCCTCATGTTAAATATATGGTTACCATATAGCCCAGAAATTCCACTCCTAGGTATACCCACAAGAAATTAAATCATGTCCACGCTAAAACTTATGCATAAATATTCATAGCAACATTATTCATAATAACCAAAATGTGAAAAACAATCCAAATATCACTCTTTGACAAATGAATAAATAAAATGTAGTATATCCATATGATGGAATATCATTATGCATTAAAAAATGAAGTATTGTTACATGCTACAGCATATATGATAAGTGCAAGAAATCACTCACCAAGGGCCGTGTAATGTAGGATAACATTTGTACAAAATGTCCAGAATAGGGAAATCTGTAGAGACAAAATAAAAATTAGTGATTACCTAGGATCCAGAAGGAGGTGGGAAAATGAGGGGATGACAGCCAAGAGATGTGTAGTTTCTTTTTGGGTAATAAAAATATCCCAAGATTGATTCTGGTGATGGTGGCACAATTCTATGAAAATACTAAAAACCATTTAGTTATACATTCTAAATCGGTAGATTATATGGAATGTTAGTTATATCTCAATAAAGACATTTTTAAAATTTATAGTCTTTGTCTTCTGGAGAGTTTCTAACCTGGGAGGGGCCCATGGATGGGATCTATTAAAGTGTTACAAATATTTCATGTATAAACATATGCATCGTTTTAGGAATTAGTTCATAATTTTCTCAAGTTTCTTGGACATTCTGGTGCCTAAAATATTTAAGATCACTGTTCTTGAGCCACTAAATGACACCATGGTACTTAGCGGTTGTAATATAGCATTTTAAGTTACACATATAGAACTTAATTTTCTGTTAACTTTGTTTACCAGCCCTCATTCTAGTTTTTTGTAAATGTTCTGGTAGTTTATGTCTGTCCAGATAGTACAAGGTCTAGATGGGACCTTGGGACAGTGCCTGATACGTATTAAACACCTAGTATCAGCACTTTCTAGCTATATTATTGTGCGCAGATTAGTTAACCTTTTTGTACCTCAGTTATTTCATGGGAGTTATTAATGGGATTAAATATATAAATACTGGAAAAGCACTTATAACCGTGCCTGGGACATAATAAGGTGTAAGTATATGTGTGTATGTATGTGTGATGCTGGGGACCAAACCTTAGAACTTTGCATGTGCTAGATATTTACTCTAGCACTGAGCTGCATCCCAGCCCTAAATCAATGCCAACTATACCACAAAACACACGTTATAAATGTAGTATTACAAATAATTAGATAAGTCTAATGGCACTACTCCCTCCTTTAGTAGCTCCTCCATAACCTTCATGATAAAGTTCTAATTCTTGAGCATAACAGTAGATCTTCATAGTTTAGGCCCTGCTTTTCTTAAGTTTGATCTCTCCGCTTGAGACGTATAGCCCAGCCACACCAAACCACTTGCAGTTTCCCAGCATTTTTTTAGTATGTTCTTGGGTCTCAGGACTTTTCCACATGCCACCTGTGCCTGGATATTCCCTCCCTGCTTATCCTTTACAATTTAATTCAAGTAGCAGCATCTTATATATTCTCTAAGAATTCTCTCTTCTAAGCAGTGCATTGCTTCTCTTGTGGGATTACTCAACACTTAATATGCCCCCATGGAACTAGCTGTTTCCCTTCTGTCTTTCCCTCCAGATATTTAACTCACTGAGGGCAGGGGTCTTGCCGTTATTTTGTTTGTCTTTCCAGCATCTAATATAGTAGTTGTCACCTAAGAACTTACTGAAGATGTGGTTAAGTGATTGAATAGACTGATAAAAACCCATTATATAGCTTTGGAAAACAATTATTCCTCTTAACAAGTTAATCCACATAGAAAAGAAATACTTCCTTTTTGTGAGGATATTTGCTAACGGTTTGAGTTTTTGAAGTGTTTCAGCTAAAGGTTAAATCAAATGAAATCTACGTGGTACTTTGATGTAGCTTTAAAAGTTCAGAGTGAAACAAGTGTGAAGTGATTTATTTCCTGTAATTGGTCATAAATTTACATAGAACCTCATATATTCCTAGCCTCATCACCATTGACATTAGAGTGCCATCTAAATAATGTTAATGGTTTCAATTTTATCAAGATGTGTCAGCTGCCAGGAAGAAGACATTCAGTGGCAGTTTCATTTCGTTTGCCCAGAATACTGGGTAGATCTAAATAGGCACTGTAGAAAGACAAAGAATTCTCTGTAAATAACCCCTTCTCTCCTGCTCTAGTAACAGGTGTATATAAGTTTCTTTAATTCTAATCTTTCCACCTTTTCCACTTATTAAAGTAGGTACATATTTTTTCATTGCTTTTGCATTTATACATCTTACATAAAAATCCCATATTAAGTTTTTAAATTTTAAATGCCCCTTTTTAATAATATATTTTGATAATGCTGAAAATGTTTTTTACTTTAACCTATTTAGGTATTCAATATTATTTTTGAACATTTTAATTTATTCTAATTTTTGACTTGCAGCAATGGAGAAGTCATGACCTCCAGATGATCACTTTTATTGGTTTCCTGTTCTGATTCTCTGGAAATCTTTTGGTTTGCATGCTTATTGCTAGTTTTAGTCTTTGTCATGTTTACGGTTCAGTTTTTAAAAAGCTAATAATTATGAAAAATTTAGTTATCATTTTCCATTTACATTTATTTTAAATTTTGAGGAAACTTTATATTAAAGGTATTTTGTAAGGAATCTTAACAAAATTACTGGCCAGACTGGGAGGAGAAAGGGAGTAAAGCCTCTAGAACTTAGAAATGAATATTTACATGATTATTGGATTTTGTCCACCTTCTCATATAAAGTATAATGTATAGTTATTTTAATTTTTTATCTTGTACATCACTTTACAAAAATGTTTCATTTAACTTAAAAAGCCAAAGCTCTGTGTTTTACAAAGGTTGATTATACAAACGCAAGTGTACAAGTAGGATCTTTATAATCTGATATGACTCAGTCTTGGAAACTTACTGCAACTGTTTTGCAGTTCACTTGGTATCACATGACTCACTTCAATGGTTTAAAGCCTGTCTAGTAGTGATCAAAGTTCATTTGGTTAGGGGTTTTTTTGGTGTGTGGATGACTTTTTTCCACTTTGTTGTGGATTGATTGTCTTTCAAAATACCCAATGCAGTTCTTCCTCTTATTCTTTTGAATCTCAGAACGTGGTAGTTGTCTGCACAGTGCAACCTCCAATCACACACAGGGGAAAAATTTTTAACTTGAAAAAATATGCATGGAAGCACTTTTAACTGCGAAGTATCATATAAATATAATAAGTATATGGTATAAGTTTCAATTCCAAATTTTCCTTTCTTCCTTTTTTACTTACTAATACATATACTAGTACATATTTTTCACTGCTTCTAAAAATGTAAGTTTTAAAGATTTATTAAAATATTGGGGTTGGGGATTTAGCTTAGTGGCAGAGTGCTTGACTGCACACTCAAGGCTTTGAGTTTGATCCTCATTTTTTGCAGTGCTGGGGATTGAATCCAGGGCCTTCTACTTGTCAATCAAGCACTCTACCAATGAGCTATACCTTCAGTTCCTTGAGTTCTATCCTTAACCCTGAAAAATATATATATATACATATATATACAAACTTATGTATAAATAATATATAATTTATATATATATTATATATAATACACACATTATAAGTATTTTATATATGTGTTTGTATTAATTCCATTGCCCTCAAATGTTAAAACTGGAAAAGAATAACTTGTATCTATTAAAATTGAATGTAAAAGTGAACCTTTTTTCAAGTTACCAGTATCCTGTAATGTGCTATAAGAAAGCAAACATATATAGAACATGTTATCTCCTCTGTTCATATGGACACTTGCCCAGGTGATCACATTTTCTCAGCACAGATTTCTCTGTTATTTATAAAGAACCTATATTTAGAAACTACAAAACTCTAGAACTATGACAGTTTGTTTCACAAAAACAAAAACAAAACAAAAACCTCCTGTCTTAATTAATAAAGGAGACTAATGAAAAAAATTCTAAATACTTACATATCATTGATAAGTATGGAATTCATCCCTACAGATTCTCCCCGCTTTAAAATTTCAATACTGATTACTAGGTGAAATAAATGGAATGGTTTTTAATAGTATTTTTTTAGGGTTTGAATTTTTACTATTATTATAGTTAGAAACTCTGCTATTTCCTGTCAAAACCTACATTCATCAGACTATGAACATGACAGTTTCCTGTTTTCTTATTAACTATATAGCATTTTGAACTTTATTGGTTGTAAGTTATATAATAATCTTAACTTCTCACTTTACTAAATGTATTTGGAGGCAGCACTGTTTAACACATATAGAGAAATCCTAAAATCTAATCTCTTTATTGATAGTCAAGGCTGATATTTTATTAACTTTTTAAAGTTGTCATGAATGTGTCACTTATATCTTAAATATTATTTAAATAAATTCTACGTGTTTTTACCTTATTTTTTTTTTTTACTGTTTCTTAATGCATAACATGACGAAGCAGTCCATATCAGGTAAGAACTAATGTTATTGGAGTGTTGTATACTATTATTTACCAGTGTTTTGTAAAAATGCTAGTATTTTAAAGTAAATATTAGAATAATAATGGAAAAAAGTAACAAAAACAACAACAACAAAAAAATACTTTTGGAAGTTAAAGGAAGCCATTTTTTGATTTTGTGTTTTTGTTGTTTGTTGAGATAGGTCTCCCTTTGTTGCCCAGGCTGACTTCAAACTTCTGGGCTCAAATGATCTTCCTGCCTCAACCTCTAGAGTAGCTGGAGCCACACATGGTGGTCCACTGTACTCAGCTCTCGAGTAGGTAGTGGTGGTGGTGGTGGTGGTGGTGATGGTGGTTGGATTATTTGACAAGTTTGTTCTAGTTAGTCTGTTTTTCTACTGTCACAATAGTGAGGCTACAAATAAGTTTGGAAGCATATTTGAGTGTTTCATTGATGAGCTTATTATTGAACTATAATCAAATAACTGAAAATAAGCAACTAAGTATGAACAATGACAAACCTTTATTTTTAAATTTATTCCTCATCATGTTCCCCGATTTTTTTTTTTCCTTTTGGTACTGGGGTTTGAACTCAGGGGCACCTGACCACTGAGCTACAATCAATCCCCAGCCCTATTTTGTATTTTACTTAGAAAAAGAGTCTCATTGAGTTGCTTAGCACCTCACTTTTGCTGAGGCTAGCTTTGAATTCATGATCCTTGTTCCTCAGCCTCCCTAGCTGCTGGGATTACAGGCTTGTGCCACCAAGTCCAACTTCTCCAGATGTTTTGAGGCAATTTTCATGAATACACATAATTAAAACTAACAAAATTAAATAAAACCAAATGAAGTGACTTGATAATCTTTTACTTACAAAAATAGAAGTATGTCTTTAATAGTAAAAAGAATCATTGCTTAGGCAAAAATCTGGTAACATCAGAGTTAAAATTAGCATACAAAAATGCATACAGTACCAAAATGGAAGCCAAAACAACAAATTTCTCTTATAGGTCCACATGAAGAAGAAAGGGAAATGTACTGACAGAAAGATATAGGTTAATAGCCTAGCATCTAAGTAAGAGCAATTTTACGATGGACTTTAACAGAGGAGTTTAAAATCATAGCTTAGTGGTCTTCTGGTTAAATCCAAAGATTAAATTTAGAAATAGTAGAGGAGGAATTAATAACAATTACAAGTATTTCCAACAATCTTTCATAGATGTTACTTTTAAGCTTTTTACTCAGTAGATGTTTTTATTGGAGTATAAATCATATGTGAAAAAAATACAGAAATCCTAAGTGTCCAATCTCATGAATTAACACAAAAATAAGCAGGTTTATTTAACTACTATGCAGATTAAGAACTAGAACATTATCAGAATTTCAGAAGCCCTTTCATCATGTCTCCCACTTCTTGTTCTCTTCTCATTTCCTTATTGTTAAGAATTCTGGCATCACAAATTGGGTCTACCCAGTTTTTAACCTGTTATTCTAACAAAATTATATAGAATGAAGTATTTCATGTTTGTCTTATTTTGAGACTAGCCATGTTGTTTCACGCAGCTGTAGTCTGTTCATTTTTGTTACTTTCTAATAGTATCTCAATGTATGAATATACTGTCATTTATTCATTCTACTATTTATAAACATTTGGGGTTATTAATAAGACTATTAAGAGTTCTTTTGTAAATCTTTTGGTACAGTATACTTATTTCTGTTGTTCATATACTTACTGATGAAATTGCTTTGGGACCATTATAATTATTGTTCAAACCAGAACACTTTTGAGAATGAAAGTAGGACACTATAGATAATTTTGCTGTGACAACAGGCATAAGCCTGAACTGTCTTAATGAAGCTGAAACATATGATTATTCTTGGTATAGGGTATTTAGATATTTAGTAAATACTGTCAAACCATTTTCCCAAGTGCTCGTACCAATTTATGCTCCCACCAACAATGTATGCCACATCAGATTTTTGTTTGTTTGGCTTTCGGTACTAGGGATTAAATTCAGGGGCACTTTACCACACTGAACCCTATCCTCAGCCCTTTTCTGTAGTTTATTTAGAGACAGGGTCTCACTGAGTTCCTTAGGGCCTTGCTAAGTAGCTAATGCTGGCTTTGAATCAGAATCCTCCTACCTCAGCCTCCAAAGCTGCTGGGATTAAGGTGTGTGCCACTGTGCCCAGTTGTATTCCACATCTTAATTAAAATGATTGGGTAACTGAAAATTTCAGTGTTGTATTTTGTATTAAACACGTGAATTGAAGTTATTAATTATTATCAGTTAAGGAACTGTTAATTTGCTTTGACAACTAAAGTGACAGGCGGTAAGACAAAAGATTTTTTGCAAATATTAAGGAGCTTATTATTACAAACACTTAGGAAAAAGGTTTGGCAGTATCTACTTAAGTTTAATATATATAATTTGTGAATATATGTATTCGCAGTTACACTCCTGGTATATAATATAATAAACTGGAAGTGACTCAGATGGCCATTGGCAGTGGAATGGCAAATTGTGATGGGTATTTACATATTGAATACTAGGACACACTGGGAAAGTGAACTACTTCTCTAAATGCCAGCATTGATGAATCACAGACATGATGCATGACAGGAGCCAGACACAAACAAGGACATTGAAATGATCCTTTAGAACAGTTTTATAGGGATAGACATCAGAATGGTAGTTACTTACCTTTGGAGAAGGTAATCCTTGGATGAACAGAGTATACACAAGCCTTTTGGGATGCTAGAAACATCTTAATATGGGTGATAGTTTTAGGTATATATATAAGTAAAGAATTATTGACTTGTTCACTTAAAATCTGTATAATCTGCAGTGTTTTATCTCTTTAAAAAAGTGGGGACAAGAGCATGCTACAGGGATACTGCCATATCGATGTTCATAGCAGCACAATTCACAATAGCTAGACTGTGAAACCAACCCAGATGCCCTTCAATAGACGAATGAATAAAAAAGATGTGGCATTTATACACCATGGAATATTACGCAGCACTTAAAATGACAAAATCATGGAATTTGCAGGGAAATGGATGGCACTAGAGCAGATTATGCTTAGTGAAGCTAGCCAATCCCTAAAAAACAAATACCAAATGTCTTCTTTGATATAATGAGAACAACTATGAACAGAGCAGGGAGGAAGAGCAGGAAGAAAAGATTAACATTAAACAGAGACATGAGATGGGAGGGAAAGGGAGAGAAAAGGGAAATTGCATGGAAATGGAGGGAGACCCTCATTGCTATACAAAATTACATATAAGAGGTTGTGAGGGGAATGGGAAAATAAACAAGGAGAGAAATGAATTACAGTAAATGAGGTAGAGAGAGAAGATGGGAGGGGAGGGGAGAGAGGATAGTAGGGGATAGGAAAGGTAGCAGAATACAACAATTACTAATAGGGCATTATGTAAAATTGTGGATGTGTAACCGATGTGATTCTGCAATCTGCATTTGGGGTAAAATTGGGAGTTCATAACCCACTACAATCTAATGTATGAAATATGATATGTCAAGAGCTTTGTAATGTTGTGAACAACCAATAAAAAAAAAAGTGGGGACAGGGAGGGCGGCTAAACAAAGTATTGAAATAGTCATAGTCTCAATTTTTTCAAGCAGTTTTGACATTAGAGCATTTTGGCTATAGGAAAATACCATGGAACATCGAATTTTTAATCAGTTGATTTTATCCTGGGAGACAATCTTAGGTTTTCAAAAAAATTACAGAGTTCTCAAATGCCCCTTAAATATCTTTGTCTAGTTTCCCCTGTTGACTTCTTATGCTTGTTTGATATATAGGTTACAATCAAAGAACCAATATTGGTACTTTATTATTAACTGAAGCCCATAGTTTACAATGGAGTACTTCTTTGTATTATACATTCTGTGTTCAGACAAATGTACAATGACAGGGGCTGGGGGTGTGGCTCAGTGGTAGAGTGCTCATCTAGCACGTGGGAGGCTCTGGGTTTGATCCTCAGCACCACATAAAAATAAATAAACAACATAAAGGAAAAAATGTACAATGACATACATCTACCATTACAATAACATAACAGACTGCTAAGAAATTCCCTATATTCCATCTACATTCCATGCCTCCTTCTCTCTCCTTGAACCCCTGGCAACCACTGGATTACTTAACTGTTTTCATAATTTTGCCTTTTCCAGAATATCATATAATTATAATCGTACACTGTAGCATTTCAGGTAAGCCACTTTCACATAGCAATATATATGTATGTATTTGGGATTCCTATGTGTCACCCCTCCCAATCCCACCACACTTAACACACCAATATTAAACTGCCTAGCAGTTCCTCAAGCCTGCCATTCCCTTTGTCCTCCATTCTTTAAGCACATGCTTCATCTATCTAAAAAGGCCTTTCAGATGTGTGACATTATGTGCTAATTTCTAACCAGAAAGAATAATTAGAATAGATTCAGCCATTCAAAGTGAACAGATCTTATACAGAGTCTTGGAAAGGACTCTTCTCTTAAGAAGGGTGTATGTCAATTTGTGTTTTCATGTGTGTAAAGGTTTTAAATTTCCTGAATGTAAATTTAAATTTCCAGAATTTCCCTAGAGATGGTCTTGAGACCTATTTGAAACTGGAGCCCAGTTGCATAAAACTTTTTGGTTGTTTAATGAGAGAGCCTAGATCTGAAAGAAGCAGTACAGAGTTATAGGTACTAATGTTTTTAAAATGTTGGATGGTATTGATCATTTTATTTTTTATTGGTTCTTTTTAGTTACACTGATCACTTTAAAAGGTAAATTTCAAACATAAATGTTAAAAGGATATTGCAGAATCATCCTAAAATCCCTAACCAGATAAGAGATATTAAGCTATATAAGAAGAATTTAATCAAAGTAGTACCATCATAGGTACCAATTTTGAATTGACTTTTTTTTTTTTTCGGTGTTGGGGATTGAACTCATAGCCTTGTGCTTGCAAGGCAAGAACTCTACCAACTGAGCTATATATCCCCAGCCCTGAATTGACTCATATTTTATAACAAATGCCTCTTCGTGCCCAGCCCCCCCCACACACACACATTTCTCTCTCAATTGGCTATTGATCAGTATTAAGAAGTAGTTATTCCATCAAGGCCTCTTAATTAAGGGTACACATTTTAATCTTTAAAGGATATAGTTGATCACCTAGAAATGAAGTCAATCCTTAAATTAAAACTTGAAGATTAACACTTGATAGGGGGAAAGGAAGAAGCACTGTTTTATGTACACTCATGGTCTGTGGCTCAATGTAGACATGTTTAAATGTCTAACGTTAGATGGTACCCTTAAATGATGAGTCTTGTAAAAATACCCTGTTGGGCCCAGATGTAAAGCTAGAAGGTGAAGGTGGCTGTAAACCCCAAAGAGAAGGTCATATCTTTTTTTAAAAAATAATTTATTTATTTTAACTAGGTATACATGACAGCAGAAAGCGTTTTGATTCACTGTGCACAATTACAGCAGCACTTTTCATTTCTCTGGTTTTACACGATGAAGCATTGCACCACAGGTGCAGTCATACATGTACCAAGTGTAATGATATCCATCTCATTCCACCATCTTCCTACCCCCATACCCCCCCACTCCACCCTCCCGTTTGCCAAATCCAAAGTTCCTCCATTTTTCACATGCTTGCTCCCCATTGTGGATCAGCATCCACTTATCAGAAAAAACATTCAGCTTTTGATTTTTGGGATTGGCTTGCTTCACTTAGCATGATATTCTCCAACTCCATCCATTTACCTGCAAATGTCATGATTTTATTCTCTTTTAATGGTTAGTAATATTCCATTGCGGATACATACCAAAGTTTCTTTATCCATTCATCTATTGAAGGGCATCTAGGTTGGTTCCACAGTTTAGCTATTGTGAATTGAGCTGCTATAAACATTAATATGGCCATGTCACTGTAGTATGCTGATTTTAAGTTCTTTGGGTATAGACTGAAGAGTGGAATAGCTGGGTCAAATTGTGGTTCCATTCCCAGATTTCCAAGGAATCTCCGTATTGCTTTCCAGATTGGTTGCATCAATTTGCAGTCCCACCAGCAATGTCTGAGTGTGCCTTTTCCCCTCACATCTCGATAACACTTATTGTTGTCTGTATTCTTGATAATTGCCATTCTGACTGGACTGAGATGAAATCTTAGAGTAGTTTTGATTTTCATTTCTCTAATTACTAAAAATGTTGAACATTTTTTCATATGTTTGATGATTGAATGTATATCTTCTTCTGAGAAGTGTCTGTTCAGCTTCTTAGCCCATTTGTTGATTGGGTTGTTTGTTTGTTTGTTTATTTGTTGATGTTAAGTTTTTTGAGTTCTTTATATATCCTGGAGATTTTGCTCTATTAATGTACATGTGGCAAAAATTTGCTCCCAAAATGTAGGCTCTCTCTTCATCTCATGGATGGTTTCTTTTGCTGAGAAGAAACTTTTTAGTTGGAGTCCATCCCATTTATTAATTCTTAATTTTATTTCTTTCACTTTAAAAGTAATATTTGGGGCTGGGGATGTGGCTCAAGCGGTAGTGCGCTCGCCTGGCATGCGTACGGCCTGGTTTCTATCCTTAGCACCACATACAAACAAAGATGTTGTGTCCACCGAAAACTAAAAAATAAATATTAAAAAAAACATATAAAAGTAATATTTATTGACCTCATAATTCTTTATATTACTTGTCTGTGTGTCCATCCACATTTAAGGCAGAGTATTTTTAAAATATGAATATTATGAAAATGGCAGCAATAAACAAGAAATCTTCTAAATCCAAACTTATTTATGTTCCTTTTTTGTGTTTTTTTAATATGATCCTATGAAGAATATTTGGATTTCAACCCCCAGCATGCACACAAAAAAGGTACAGATTATTTAGAACACTATTTTCAAAATGAATCTATGGACCATCCTCTTCTGAACTAACTACTTGTTTAAAATAGATTCCTCAGGAGCTGGGCTTGTGGCCCAGTGATAGAGCACTTGCCTAGCATATCTAAGGTACTGGGTTCAATCCTCAGCACCACATAAAAAATAAAATAAAATGAAGTTTAAGATAAAAGAAATTTTAAAAAACTAATAAACTCCTTAGTCCTAGCTGTTAAATCCAGATATTTGAGAGTAGAGCTCTAGAATCTGTATTTTTTAATATTATAAACCCTGTTGGCTTTAGGCATACTAAATTTATAAATTACTGATTCAGATAATTGGGAAGTCAGAAGGGCACCCTAACTAACTATTATAGACATTCTCACAGAAGTAAGGGTTCCAGAGAGACTTACTGAGTTGAACTACCAGTGAGATCATCTCTCTGGTATTTGTGACTCTTTTGCTCATGTTGTTTGTAAATTCTCAAATCTAATTAATACCTAAAATAAGTTATTTTAAAATGTTTAGACACTAGAAGGCATCCATTAAAAGTAAACAGTGGTTTTAACATAATAAGCTTATTTTTGCTTAATTTACATACATGTGTTAGGGATAAAAGAATCTGAAGGATGAATTTAGGTTATATAATACAGTTTTTTTTTAAATTTTCAGTTCAACAGGCCAAAGTTACAATTAAAAACTTTTTTTCCTTAAGCTGGGAATATACCTCAGTGAGTGATAGGGCTTATGCTTATTATGCACGAGTCCCTGAGTTCTATTCCCAGCACATATACCACAAAAATCCTTTTTCATTTCCTTCTAAGTAATCCAGGATTGGAAGGGCAGTGTGTTATGCTGAAACAAAAGTGGCCATAATTTGATGATTGTGACAGCTGGATGATGGCAACATGGGGTTAGCTACACTACTGTCTATTTTCAAAAATATTCCATAATAAAAACTAAAATTTTTCACTTGCTTGATTACCAAATAAAAACTTTTTTTCCAGCATATGAATTCTTGCAACCTCTCTGGAGGGAAGTTTAACCATAAGAAATCAAACTTCTTAAGAATGTTGAAGTCTTTAGCTGTATTCTGTACTTCTGGTTGTACATCATAAATTACAAGTCAACTCTGCAGAGCTGTGTCTTCAGAAATGCTGGTAGCGGGGCTCAGTGGTAGAGCACCTGCCTAGCACTTGTGAGGCACTAGGTTTGATCCTCAGCACCACATAAAAAGAAATAAATAAAATAAAGGTTAAAATTTTATTTCTAAATGTTGGTGGCAGTGCTGTTTGTAATGGGTAGGCTGTAAACCTAAATATCCCAACAAGAGGACTGGCTAAGCAGGTGATGCAGTGGTTGCAAATGAGACACTGTGTAGCCAACAGATTATGATACTGAGAAATGTTTGTGATAATAAGTGAAAAAGCAGGATACAAAACAAAAAGGAAAGTGACCAATCTTACTTTTTTTTGAAAAGTAAGGTTAGAAAAATTATCTTGAAAGATACACTAGAATGTTGTAATGATAATGAGCCCCTGTCTCAAAACAAAAAGGATGGGGATATGATTTGGTGGTAGAGGGCCTCTGGGTTTAATCCTTAGTACCACAAAATAAGTAAATAAAAGTAAAGGTTATAATAAAACTAAAAATGTAATGATTATTTTTGACAGTTATTCATTATTTTCTTTGTATGTAGTGTTTTCATAGGGAAGAAAAATTTTTTTTAATTTGTCCTTCTCCCAAGATAGTCTCTTTCCTCTTTGTTGACTTTTTTTTTTTTTTTCTGCCTTCTCTTAGACACTGTCTCCAGTCTCTGATAATATGGGATTTTCTGCTCAGACTTAAAGGCTGGGGAACTGAAAAGCTGACAAAAAGTCTTGAATCTGGGTAGGACTATTGCCCATGGTCTTTATTGTAGGGCAGTCTAGCTACAACCGTCCTTTGGGGTGTCCCAAGATTCTCTTCAGAGAGAAATTCCTGTACTTACAATTCCAGAGAATCGTGGTGCCTGTTTCCTTGGCAGCTCTTGGATCTATGTCTGATTCACCTGGAAATATATTTTTTCTTTTTCAATGATATGAACATATTATAGGCATTTCACAAGAGTTTCTGTTGTTGCTAAGTGTCATGAAGATATTCCTGTAGTGTTTATCTAAAAATTAGGATGGACAATGAGCATCAAAATAGCATGCTAAATTATGTGTTTTCTTTTTAAGACAGAGTGTCAGTAGCTTTTATCAGATTCTCAGTCCCATAATTGACCCAAAAGAGGTAAACAAAACCACACAGTAAACAAAAAACATTGCCAAGAAAAATGGTCCTTATCCTGGGATATGCAGCAGAATTATTCAGATTTTTTGAACATACACATTCCTAAACCCTACCCTCTATGCCAGGAAGAGTAAGTTCCAGGAACATTATTTAAACAAAGTGTTTCTTGTGCTGACCTCCAGGTGGTCAGATTGGCCCAGAACAGCTTGATTTTGCTGCTGGAAAAATGGCATCCACTTGTATATACCAGACACATATGAAATGGATGGTCATCCTTCAGAAACTTTTGTCCTGAATAATTAAGAATTCCATTTAATATAAATCATCTACTTACTATCTTATTCTCATTTGGTTTGAACAGAAGGTATACCATTCTGTTATTTTTACCCTCTCTGCTGAGGATCAAACTCAGGGCCTCATGCATGCTAGGCAAGAATTTTATCACTGAGCCATACCCCCAACCTCCACAATGATTCTCAAACTTCAGAGTATATCAGAATCCCCTGAAATGCTTGTAAAATGTGGATTCTGGAGTTTCACTCCTAGAATTTTGATTCCTTAAATCTGGAGAAGGAGACTACATTTTTAACAGGTATCCTCAGTTCTGATGTAGGTGATCAGTGGATTATATAAAATATCTGAACCTAAGTTTGTTGTCCATAATACCATGAAGGTTTTGGTTTTTTGTAAGAAAGAGAGGAGGAGAAGGGTTTGGGAAGATTGTCCGTTTTAAAATATAATTAGCTTCTAAAAGACTGGTAATAAAGATAAGCAGTGCAACATGTATATTCACAGGTATTCAGGATGACCATACTCAGTACCCTGGAACTCTCTGCCCAAATGCCTGCTTTCAGGGCCTATATAGGTCTCCTCCCTCACCAAAACCAGTGTGTACACATACCTGAGTCCACCGGATAGCTTCAGTTTTACCAGATAGTCCCTTATTTTCATCTTTTCTTTCACCAAAACATATCTCTGCCTTTGGTATATTGTCAGTTCTCAAATAAAGAGGCATCTCCTTTGGTGTTAAGAAAATTATCCCTCAACTTATAGTTAACTTTCTGTAATTACATCTGGCAAGAGACTGCCTAGTTTTTTGTTTTTTAATTTTTTTACAATTGTACAGCGTATGGACAGCATGCCTTTATTTTATCTATCTATCTATCTATCTATTTTTATGTGGTGCTAAGGATCCAACCCCAAGTGCCTCACACGTGCTAGGCAAGCGCTCTGCCACTAAGCTACAGTCCCAGCACTGAGACTAACTAGTTTTAATTCCGATAAATTTTGTTAGAACAAAGGAAAGCCACAGCTTTCCAAACAACTGGGAAGTTGGGGTTTCTCTGCCATACTCCTTTATAACAGCCAGACAGAAGGAAGGCATGTGTTCCATAATATTTCTTCAGAAGTAAACACTTCTGAAGAAGTGATGGAGGGGGGAAAGAGAAAGGAAGAGATTAACTGACTTTAATTTAACATTTGGAGCTATAAATCATGTGTTGCAATATGGTGAATATAGGATGTTGCATCAGACTTGGCAGTTGTAATGATGCCATTGGTATCACAACCTTGAGAGAGGTCTTTGTGGTGCTCTGCCATTTTTCTAAAAATTCAACTCCAAATTTAGATCTTTTCTGTTTTGCCAAGGAGAAAAGAGTGGTATTTCAATTTCATTGTACCTCACTATAAGTTTGTTCTCTTGGTTCAGGGCAGGAGAATTTCTTTATGGCTGAGGGTCTGCCTGGGTCACAAGTCATTACTGAGTCCTAGCATCTCTTGTGTCCTGTTGTCACATGCAAGCAGAGAAATGCTGAGGTTGCTTCACTTCTTCCTGGAAGTCTGTCAGGAAAGCTGGAAGGTGTTATAGCAAGGCTGTAATGTCTTTACTCTCAGAACCGTTAGTTTTGAAAGTATATGTAATATTTCCTGAATATTTCATATTGCCTTTATCTTAAGATTTGAAAGATAGTGACTAGGATTTTGTCCCTGAGAAACAAGAATGAGAGTCAACAATAATCATAAAGGTAAGACAGATGGAGTATATTTTAGCAAGATCTTTAATAGTAGTCAAGATATTTGGTAGCTTTTTTTTTTTAACTCTGCTTTGTTGTGGGAGAAAGTTCATGGTGTATAGGAGCAATAAAACAAGTGAAAAATATCAAAATTAAACTTTATATTTAGAACATAAACTCTTGAGGACAGAGCTGATCTCTTAATTATATGTTAGTGGAAATAATAATATCCATGGTGGTAAGTTTGGAGTTTGAGGAATTTAGGTAAAGACATGGCAGATGATGAAAAGAAACCATCTTTAATCCTGATAAAATTGCTTTTGGAGAATGTGGTTTAGATTTAGCTTTGTTCCAGTACTGAACTCTAGGATTATCAGATTTGCCCACCCAGTACTTTGACCTCCTCAATGAGGGTGTGTCCTGTTAAACTCCAGGGATAGAGGAACAGAGTCTGGTCTCCAAAGAAAGAAAAAGGGGAAAAAAGAGCTGTGTGATATGTACCATTCCTCTCCCTGCTCCCTGGAGAGACAAGTTCCTCCCTGGGGAGGAGGGAGGAGAAAAAGCAGAAATGTTATCCATAACTGGCATTCACGCCATGCAGCAGGAAACACTGAATGGGAAGCAGTTTTCCTGCCCTAACTGTGAGTGATAGTGTTGTGGTCTTTGGGGTATTGTAACAGGATGGAGACTCTTAGCAAATTTTAATGATTTCTAAATAATTTTCATCATTTACAGAATTATGGAGACATACTCTCAAGACAGAGCTTGGTCTTTAAGTTCATATTTTCTAGAAATACAGTGAAAATATTTATAGGTGAATTGATAGGCTGTCTGGGACTTATCTCAGAATAATCTGGAAAAAGAAACCAGATTGTTCATGATGTGAAGGTTGTTGAAGTTAGGTAATGGGTACTTGGGAGTTAATTATATTATCTCTAATACAGTGAAGGGATAGTTTGAATCTAAACTCTGCTATTAGTTATCTGACATTAGCAAGCTACTCTAATTCTCCATTTCCTAATTCGTAGAATTGGGATAATAAAATCTATCACATAGGATTGTTGTGGTGCTTCAATTAAAGTAAGTTATGTGTCAATTACATAACACATAGAAGGCACTCAAAAAAATGGCAATGTGGGGGGCTGGAGTGTAGTACAGTGTTAGAGCATTTGCCTAGCATGTGTGAGGCCCTGGGTTCAATCCCCAGCACTGGGGGGAAAAAAAAACTGGTAATAATTATTATGTCTATAAATAGAAAAAGATCAAGATATTTTGTTTGTTAAACATGAAACATTTATTTTATTGACTTATGTGTGTGTTTCCTCCATTTGAGTAAATTAATTTGGGTTTTGTTTTAACAGCTCAGGTGCCTAAAAGGCCAGAGGGGCTTCTCAGGCCAACCTCCTTTTGATGGAATTCACATTGTCAACCATTTAATAGGAGATGATGAATCATTCCATTCCTCAGATGAAGATTTTATAGATAACTCCTTACAGGAAAGTGGCATTGGTTTTCCCTTGCACAGAAAATCAGGCCCAATGTCTTTGGACCCCACTGTGGCAGATGGTAGTGAAAGCGAAACAGAAGACAATGTGCTGGAGACCAGGGAGAGTCACCGAAGGATCCAAGAGGAGCGGCCCCCACGAAGAGAGTCACACTCAACCACTGTCTGACCGTCACTGTGACCCAGACTACAGATTTCTTTAAGGGATCCAGTTGTCCTATGATTAGGGATTTTTTGGATTTATCTGTTTCATATGTGTGTATGTATATATATACATACACACATATATACATTTTGCAATCCTATCTGCCTTTTTTTATCTTTGCCAAATCTTCACCACTGATTTTCCATTACCATAAAGTTGACTGGAATATGGTTAATGGGTAAAATAAGGTTCTAACAGTATTAAAGAACATTAATGTTTCTTGTTTAGAAAATGTAACTATCTAAATGTGGGAACCATTTTGAAGTTCAAAACTATGGAAAATTGAATTTTCTTCAGATAAAACTGTTCTTGTGCAATACTTTATGCTCAGTGAACAAATTGTATATTTGTTTATCAATTTGTTTTCAAGGCTATCTGCAGACATTTGACCAAGACATATATCTGATTGATATTGTATTTTTGTGTTTTGGGTATTTTTTTTTTGGCCACTAAAATTACTATTTTATTAGTGAGCCACTGAGGTTCTTAAACACAAAGCCTTTTTTTCCTATATAATTTTATAAACAAATTGTTAACTATTTTCAGAGTTTAAAGTTTTGTTTTAATTTCTAACTTTTATGTGCATATGGAGCCTTCCATGTGTCAGTTATTGGTAAAAATAGTAAGTTAACTATAAATATATTGTTAATTTGTACATATTTATGAATCTGTATATCCAACATCAAATATTATTTTACATGAGGAATATCATATTGCAGAATGACTTCTTTCAGCATCCTCACAGAACTTCTGTACATAGTAGGTCAAAAGAAAACCAGACACTAATATTTTAATAGTTTTAGTATTTTGCTTAGCATTCAACACTAGCATATTCATAACTGATGCCTGTTCAGAAACACTATTGATGAAATCTTTTACTTCATGTATATTAACTAATAAATTTTTCATGATTAAAGAGGTTATAGCACATATTACTTATGCTGATATTCTACTTAATATAATTTAAGCAGTGGACTAAGGTCCAAGATGCAAAGCAATTATATCTGCAAATAATCTATGAACATTATCTTCAAATTCTCTAGTTTCTAAATAATAGATGAAGCCATACAAATCCTACTAATTCTTCCTTTTCTACCATTTAGACTTTTTCCTAGAAAACTGAATGCCTGTCATTGATAAATTAGAAGAACTATCCAAATTACACTTACCTGTGGAAAGACAGAAAGAATGTATTAACTGGATACTTTCCACTCTCATTTTTATTAGCAGCCTATGAAAGAATAGCCATAGAGGATGAGAGGAAAGTAGAAATCAGTAATGTGGAAGGACAATTTTGCACAATATGATGGAATGGACTTGAAAAGACAAAATAGTTTTTGTCTAAAACCAGAAGTTAAGCCTTAAGTTACATTGTGGACTAGGCTTTTCCAGCAAGGAAAATAGCTATTTTTTTGCCTGAGAAATGCAATTGAAAACATGCCTTCTGAGTCCATTGAACCAAGTTAAATTCTAATGGTTAGGTAATTTTACCTGTTGTCACAAGCTAATAATTAACGGAGCCAAGATTTTAATCCAGATCTCTCTGACACTAAAGCATTTAAAGTGGTCCAGCTAATAAATTTCTCAATTTTCTGCTTTTCTGACAATATGATTTAAGTGATTTAATAGATTTGTATATTTTTGAATATGCATACCTATAGACATACATGAATATCAGCACTCACAAGCCCTACAGTTATGAGTATAGATACCACTCCTAGAATTAGTATTATTCCTAAAATCCTAAAGCTTTGGGGATTCTTCTTTGGGGTCTATACTGTCATTCCAGAAGGTTTCAATACCCAAGTGAAGAGAGATGAGTCATGGTCATATTATTGCCTTGACCCCCACATCAAGAAATCTGAATAATCTAGACCAAGAGTCAGCAAAGTATAGCCCGCAAGCTAATTCCAGTCATCTTCCTGTTTTTACTTTAGTTGGGGAAAATTCAAAAGAATAATATTTTATGTCACATAAAAGTAGTATGAAATTCAGATTTCAATGTACATACGTAATGTTTGATTGGAACACAGCTATCCTTATCCATTTGCCATATTTTCTTTTCTTTGCAGTACTGGGGATTGAACCAGGGGCACTTTATCACTGAGCTGCATTCCTGGTAACCCACACATATACACTTTTTTTTTTTTTTTAAGGAGACAGGGTCTCACTAAGTTGCTGAGGCTGGCCTGGTACTTGCAATTCTTCTGCCTCAGCTGCCAAAGTTCCTGGGATTACAAGCATGAGCCACCATACCCAGCCATTTTTTTATGGCTATAATGGCAGAGTTGAAATAGTTATAGTGAAGATCATGGACCCTCATAGCATAGAATATCTACTTTCTGGCCCTTTACAGAAAAAAAACTTGATCTGGATACTCCAAAATGTTAGGCTGCTTCTTTAGTTTGGCTTAATAGAAGATCAAACCATATTCTTTACTGTTGAGGTAATGATTTAGAAACATAAAATTTTCTGGTGGATCTTTTGTTCCACAACTATTCAAATTGAAAAGTATACCAGCTATCTTATATGATAATCTATGATTCCATAGAAAATTTTTGAAGAATACCTGAAACTTTAGAGGAGAAAGAAAGGAATGAATTCCAGAATCCCAGCAGTATTCTTTGAAATATGTATCATTAATATTTTTAGGGTATGCTTCATTGAGAAATGTTACAATTTAATTTTAAAATAGGACATCTTTCTAGAGTCACATTTTGAAAGATATTCTAAAGAATTTCATAAGTACTCTTTGTGGTTAGAATTAGGTGTTAAAAGAATTAGGATAAGTAAACATTATTCTGTTGATGCTCTTCTAATCTGGACCATGCAAAACTAGAAACACATTCTTCTCATATAAGGCCTTTAATTCAAGCCAGGTGCAGTAGTGTATACCTGGAGTAGTCCCTGGAGGCTGAGGTGGTGGGTCACCTGACAAAGTCCAGGAGTCAAAAGCCAGCCTGGGCCATGTAGCAAGACTCTATCTCCAAACCAAAAAACAACAACAACCAAAAAAAAAAAAAAAACTTTGATTCAAAAACATCTTAGAAGAATTTAAAATCTTCCTGACATTTAGGATGCAATAGGATACTATGTCTTAATTTGACTCCGTTTTATTCAAATTAGTGTTTAGTATGTTCAAGACTTTTGAGATATTGGACCATATTCCCTGATAGATTTTATTTAATCTCTCCTATTTTGTAAATCAAATTACAATGGAAAAACTTGCCTCTTTAGGATAATTACCTTCCTGATATCTTTGGCACTGTGGGTTGATATGCTGAGAGTAGAGGCCATAGGTCATCTGAATAAAGTGGAAATTGCATTGAATAATGAAACAGCCAGGCATGGTAGCATGCTCCTATGAACTCTTTTTTTTTTAAAGAGAGAGAGGGTAGAGAGAGAGATTTTTTTTAATATTTATTTTTCAGTTTTCGGTGGACACAACATCTTTATTTTATTTTTATGTGGTGCTGAGGATTGAACACAGTGCCCCACACATGCCAGGTGAGCACGTTATCGCTTGAGCCACATCCCCAGCCCAACCTATGAACTCTTTCTTCTTGGCAAAAGAAGTCAAAGATATAACTTTACACAATTTCTATTATTTTTTCCTCCTTGATAGTAAACACTCATTATTTGCTAATTGAGACATCAAGTTCCAACTAACTGAAAAAAGCTTTTTCTTAGCTCTGAACATGATGCAGCTTGTTACTCTCCAGACAGTGCCTTTGATTGAAAATAAGATTTAGATCTTTTGAAATATATTATTTCTGACATCATAAGAAATCATTTGGTTCCTCATTTGTCATTTACATAATGTATTGTAATATTCAGATTTAAGGTAAAATAAGTGTATGAATTATGTTTTGGTAAAGCTCTTTCATGACTAGCTTGATTGTTGTATAGTACTAGGCTTTGGAGGCTAACATTTTATGAAATCAAAGATTTACTTATTAAAACAAAGAGTTTTAGCTTGAAAGTTATTGCTGCTCTACATTAACAAAAAACTTATGCTTTTAAAATTAATCCACTTAAATTTAATTTTTGTACCGAATTAATTAAAATTTCTGGTTGAAAGTAGAGTGGATACTATTTGTAATCCAAGTTTTTACATCACATCCATTGATCTACCTATCCCTTCTTTTCACTCCAAAGAAGAGATGATAGAATAATACATTCATTATACTTAAGAGATGCAAAGTTATAATGTATTTCATTTTACTGTTGAAATTTTTTATTGTAACATTGTATAATAACCTGAAATGTTTACTTGTGCCTTTGCTTTAAACAATTAAAGTTTTCCATTTTGTAAGAACTTGTTTCCTTAAATTGTTCATCTTTAAAAGGGGAGGGGCAGCAAAACACAGATAATGCTTGTTCTTATAGAAGATTTACATTTAAAAATAACAATGTTTTCATCTCACATTATACTATTAAATTAATTAGCACTTAATTCAATAAATACATTCAAATATATGTGATTTGGACATGCATATAGAGTTATTAATAGTAAAAAAAACTTAAACAACATCATTTAATTCAGAAGCAAAAGATCAATATGCTCTGCTTTATGCTCAGAATGATTTTATGGACTTGATTCATGAAATATGACAGAATAGCTGTAATCCAGGATTTGTCCACCTTGGCAATATTAGCATTCGGGGCCAAATAACTTGGTTGCAGGAGGCTATCCCATACATTGTAAGATGTTTTGTAGCATCTCTGGCCTCTATTCATTAGATACCAAAAACCTTGTGAATTGCTACTAGTTATGTAAAATTGTATAGCCACTGTTGAAAATTCTTTGGTGGTTCCTCAATAAAGTTAAATAGCATTACCATATGATTAGAAATTCTAGATTAATACTCAGTGACTCAGGTATTTGTACACCAATGTTCATGGGAGCATTATTTACAACAGTCAAAAGGTGAGAACAACTCATGAGTCCATTGACAGATGAATGGGTAAATAACATCTATATGTACAGTACAGCAGTTAAAAGGAATGAAATTCTGATAGATGATAACAATATGGGTGAACCTTTAAAGAATTATGCTAAGTGAAATAAAGTAGACACATAGTAGGTTCCACTGGCAAATAACACTGAATGTACTTAGTGCCACTGAATTGTGCGCTTAGAAATTATTAAGTCAGGGGCTGGGGATGTGGCTCAAGTGGTAGTGCAGCCCGGGTTCTATCCTCAGCACCACATACAAACAAAGATGTCGTGTCCGCTGAAAACTGAAAAATAAACATTAAAAAAAAAAAGAATTATTAAGTCAGATACAGCAGTGCACACCTGGAGTACCAGCTTCTCAGAAGGGTGAAGCAGGAGGCTCACTTGAACCTAGGAGTTCAAGGCCAGTCTGGACAAAGTAGACCTTATATCAGAAAAATGGGAGCTGGGGTTGTAGCCCAGTGGTGGAGCACATGCCTGGCCCATGTGAGTCTCTGGGTTCAATCCTCAGCACCATATAAAAATAAATGAAGGTATTGTGTCCATCTATAACTAAACAAAAGAAATTATTAACCTAGAATAATAAATACTAAGCATATTAAGAACTTAGATTCGACTTGCAAACTAAAAAATTTTTTTAAAAGAGACTTAGAAGGGAAAAAGAAGTAAAACCTGAAGAGTTATAAATTTCACAAAGCCTATGAAATAAAAAACTGCTGAGGCATAGAGTTACAGTACTCAGTTTTTGTGTGGACTAAACCTGGACAAATCTCAGAATGTCATGGCTTTCATGCTGTTCTTTGGGTGACACCCTGCCAGGTCCTTGCCCTTCCTGACACCAGCTGCCATATCCCACAAGGTTGGCTCCCTCTCTCCTTTGGTTCTCTGATACAAAGTATCATCAGCAGAGAGGCCCCCTCCGTGCTTGCCTTTCCTCAGTACCAATTACTGTCTGACCTCCTTTGCAATTTACACCTTCATTTGTTTAGCTTGTCTCCTTACTGGGATGTAAGACTCAAAGTGCGGAGATTTTTATCTCTATCTCCAGTGTTCATAACAGTGTGTTGGTTCTCAACAAATATTTGTTGGATAAATAAAGATTTAAGTACTTCACCTTATTTTCTTCACTATTGAAATGAAAGAACATTTGTGAAATACAAATGTCAGTGGGAAACCCAGAATTCTGCCAGCTTAGCTCCAGAGACCTCTAATTACTGAAAAACGTTGCTCTAGCACATGGCATCGACCAGGCCCTTTTGAGGAGGTAAAGATGAGCCAGACCAACTCCCACCCACACAGATAGGATGAGAGATACAGAGGTACAGATGCAATGCCACAGGAGTTCAGAGAGAACATCCAACTTGAAGGAGGGGCCTCTCGTGTCCCTTCCCCCTTCCTGCCCATACTATTGCCCTTACCCTTTGTACCAGAGCAGGGCCATAGACTCTGCCATCATACTTGTATACTGTGCCCCATTCTTGCTTATCCTATGACCTACTCATGTACATGCTAAAGTCACCTGATTGGATTTATTTCTCTACTGCACTCTAGATTTTACCAAGAATATCTGGTAAAATCCTCCTGCATCAGCCTTCCTAGCTTCTGGTATTACAGGCATGTGACACTGAACCCATCTGGAAATGAAGCTTCTTAAACCAGTGGGCATATTCAAGCCCAGAGAACTTTTAAAAATCCTCTTGTATTGGCTCTCAGAAGGTAGCTGCTACTATGTCCAGGGCAAGATCAGAAATCTGCCACATCCTCACTTCCTTGCTGCCAGGCCTGGCTCTTTTTCAGAGACTGCTTAAGATCTCTGAGGTCATCCTCAGTAACAGGAGAGAGCAGGGTCAGGTGGAAAGACACTGGTTGACTTTTTAAAAATATTGTTTATCTGATTTTTTTAAAGGAAGTACATACTGTACACATGAGAGACTCCAAGGCTGAGAGGTGCTGTGGCAGTTGAGATGCACCTGCAGACTCCTAACTGTTCCTTGCCTCTCTGCTTTGGGGAGGAATAGACTGCCATTGCACACAGCCCTCCACAACTAATAGAACAGAGCAGCCAGTCCACTCACTGCATCTTGAACCTCATCTCTTTCCCCTACCACCAAGGGATTCTTCCTCTCCTGCAAACCTGGTTTCTGGTGTCACCTCTGCCCTTCCCATCCTAGGTCTGGGCCAGGTGCCCTTCCTTGGTCCTACTGTTCATTGTGCCTACCCTCAAGGCACAATGGTGTGTGGAATTCCCTAAATCAATCAGGCTGAATCATGGGAAGGAGGAATAGCATCTTATTCCCCACTCATCTGCTTTGCCACTTCTGATTTGTATGTCTTAAGGTCCAGCTTCTGCCCTGTGCCAGTCACTGGAGCACAGAATTGGACCAATCCCTCTCCATTTACAAACAGAAAGTTTCAAAACCATTGGTGCATAAATAAATGTTCATCTCTGAAGCCTCTTTAGCCCCAGATAAACTTCCCATTCAGCTCATGCTGCTCAGCCTAAAGGAGTCTCTGAGCCAGCCCCAGACTCTCTCAGTCTGGCTGAACTATTGTCAGAACTTCAAAAGCAAATTGCTAAGTGAGGTAGTAAAAAAACACAATGGAGAGCTGTGATGTTAGGCATAAATTTATAAATAGAAAATTTTCAGTAGCCAGGCTTGGTGGCACACGCCTGTAATCCCAGCAGCTCTGGGAGGCTGAGGCGCCAGGATCAATGTACCCCAGAAGCTTGAGAGCAGCCTAGGCAACATAGCAAAACCCTGTGTTGAAAAAAGAAAAGACATTTTGTGCATTTCCTGCAGTTAACTCTTAGTAAATTCAGAGATTAAATAAAGGAGGTCCAGCTCTGCCCTTTCCTGCAAAACTGTCTTCCCATTATGGATTTTGGAGTGATGTTCCTGGAGGGCAGTTCGCAGGGCTGGTGCTGGGATTTGAGTAATCACAGGCCCGAGTCGGGTGTGTGGGAAGGTGTGCTGTTTGGTCTGGCTCACAGCCCCTGACACTCTGTAGCTATTTTAAACAGATCCCACAACCTTTCATTTGCTTCACTAATTTTTTCTAAAATAGAATTGTTTATTTGTGGGTCCAAATTGGAGAAGTTTCTTGTTGGTCACCAAACTATTCTTTGGTGAGACTAGAGACAATGCATGCACTGGAGCCCAAAAGGGTTGGCTGGTAGTACGTGCTTAGTCAGTGTCAGCTATTATTACCAGCTGAGTACCTTAAAAAGTGAAGAGGGTAATGTACCTCTAAATTCCCCAGAACCAGTACAGGCCATTCAGTATATATTTATTGATCTGAACATTCCTTTTGTCTTGACTTCTCATCTGCACTCCTATATTTCCACTGTTATTTCAGCATAAATGTTTTGATGTTGTTTTTTTTTTTTTTTTTTTTTTTTTTTTTTTTTTTTTTTTTTTTTTTTTTTAAAGAGAGAGTGAGAGAGGGGGACAGAGAGAGAGAGAGAGAATTTTAACATTTATTTATTTTTTCTTAGTTCTTGGCGGACACAACATCTTTGTTGGTATGTGGTGCTGCTGAGGATCGAACCCGGGCCGCACGCATGCTAGGCGAGCGCGCTACCGCTTGAGCCACATCCCCAGCCCCTTTGATGTTGTTTTCATGCTGGAGATCAAATCCAGGAACTCATGCATGCTATGCATGAACTCTGCCACAAAGCTACATCCTCAGCCTTCCACATAAACATTTTGTTTGAGGTGATGGTACAAGAATCTCTATTTTCTGATTTCTGCTAATGGTTTCAATAGTAGAAGTCATTAATATAAATATAATCATCATCATCATCATCATCATCATCATCATCATACCTTGAACCAGTCAGGATGTGGTAACAAATACCCTAAAATCTCTATAGGTTACAGCATTTCTCTTGTGTTACATATCCACCACAAACTGGCTACTGCTGTGCTCTACATGGTTTTTCCTCTACGATGATGAATTCTCTTCTGTTGTGGACATTGCTGATTGTTACAGCAGAGGGAAAAGGGATATGTTGAACCAGATCTGACTCCCAAAGCCACTGACAGCAAATGATACACATCACTTCAGGCACATTTCACTGGCTAAGGTAAGTCCCATAATTGAGAGGCAGCAGAATTTGAAAACATAGTACTTATTCTGTGCCAAGTATTACTTTCAGTAATTTTTTAAATAATAACTCATAATGAGTTATTCACATACCATAAAACAGCCTTTTGAAGTGCACATTGATATAGTTCTCAGTATACACACAGAATTGCACAAATATCATCACTATCTAATTTCAAAAAATTCTCATCACTCCACAAAATGAACCTCATACCGATTGGCAGTCACCCTCAGTTCCTCCTCCCAGCTACTGGCGACCACTAATCTATTTTCTGTTTCCATGGATTTTCCTATTCTGGACAATACATCTAAGTAGAATAATATACTATGTGGGCTTCTGTCTATTCACCTAGCATGTTTTTGAGGCTCCTCTATGTAGTGGCATGTATTAGTTCTTCATTACTTTTTTTTTTCTTTTCTCTTTGTTCAATAGTATTCCAATGTGTGAGCATACCAAATTTTACCTATCCATTAAGTTAATGAACATTTGCATTATTATCTTTTCTTTGCTGACAATAAATGATGCTGTGAACATTCTTGTACATTTTTTTGTGTGTGGATATAAATGTTCACCACCTTGTGATGTGACTAGAAGTAGAATTGTTAGGCCATGTCATAACTGTATGTTTAACATTTTGAGGAATTTGCCAAGCTTACTTAAGTATCTGCAATACTTTATAATCCCATAGTAATGATCCAATTTATCCACATCCTCATCAATATATATTATTGTCTGTCTTTTTAATTTTAATCTTCTTAGTGGGTGTTAAGTGATAGTTATCTTGTTGTGGTTTTGATTTGAGTTTCCCTTGTGACCAATGATATTGAGCATCTTCTCATGTGCTGTTGATTCTTTATGTATCTTCTTTGGAGAAATTTCTACTTAATTCTTTGGCCATTTTAAAAATTGCTCTTTTTATTGTTGAATTTTGAGAATTTTTTATATATTCTGCATTCAAATTCCTATTCAGAATATAGAGTTCGCAGATATTTTTTTCTGAGTTGTCTTTCACTTTCTTAATGGTGTTTTTTGTAACACAAAATTTTCATTTTGATGAAGTCCATTTTATCTATTATGTTGATGGGGTTTTTTCTGTTTTGTTTTTGTTACCAGGAATTGAACCCAGGGGTGCTGAATCTCTGAGCCACATCCCCAGCCTTTTGTATGTTTTTTATTTTGAGACAGTCTCACTAAATTGCTTAGGGCCTTGCTAAGTTGTTGAGGCTGGCTTTGATCTTGGATCCTCCTGTCTCAGCTTCCCGAGTCACTGAGATTACAGGCGTGCACCTCTGTGCCTGACCAGATAACATTTCTTTTTTTTTTTTTTTTAACTTTTTTTTTAACGGACACAACACCATTTATTTATTTGTTTGTTTGTTTGTTTATTGTGGTGCTGAGGATTGAACCCAGTGCCTCATTTGGTGCAAGGCAAGCATTCTACCACTGAGCTATAGCCTCAGCCCCAGGTAATCATATTTTTTTTAATTTATTTCTATGTGGTGCTGAGGATCAAACCCAGGGCCTCACCCATGCTAGGTGAGTGTTCTACTGCTGAGCCACAACCCCAGCCCCAGATAATCCATTTTTGATATGGTAAAAGGTAGGAGTAAATTATTTTAAAGAAGTAAATCTTTATGTTGGAATAATTTTCAATTTACAGAAATGTTGCACAGATAACACAAACTCCCATATACCGTATTCCTATATATCCTTTACTCAGCTTCTCATAATGTGTAACCATTATACATTTGTCAAAACTAAGACATTAATAATGGTACAATAGCAGACTTTATTAGAGTCCACCAATTTTTCCACTAACGTCCATTTTGCTTCTGTCCTAGGCTCCAATCTGGGATACCACATTGCATTTAGCTAAATACTTTTTTTAAAAATATTTATTTTTTAGTTGTAGGTGGACACAATACCCCTGTTTTATTATTATGTGGTTCTGAGGATGGAACCCAGTGCCTCACACGTGCAAGGCAAGCGCTGTATGCTGAGCCACAACCCCTGAGCCTAAATACTTTTTAATATGTTAAATAATTTAATCTTCACAACACTATAAGTATATTCAATTTACATATAAGAAAATTAAGGAACAGAAAAAGCTTAAATAACTTACCCAAGGCTATATAGCTAGTAAGTGATGAAGTTTTTCTCATCTTCATTATACATTCCAAATTCTAGGTCCAGTTTATTCAGTTTATTCCTCTCTGAAGTGTGATTGAGATGTATTTGATACTTTTGGTTACAAGTTACTGAAAACCTCACTCAGGAGTCTCATAATAAGAAGTGGAAGAGTATGGAAATTCCAAAATTGGTATAATTGTGGTGAGTTGACAAAACCAAGTTGTTTTTATCTGCTTCCCTGATCCCTCAACAATTATATATTTTATATAAATTTTTCTTGGCATTATTAATCATTTTTTATTTGCTTAGTTTTCTTTTCATACCTTCCAAATGGTTCTCAGTACAATTTTCTACAGTTAAATCTGTCACATAATCTCAGTTGCATCTTCCTGCTCCACCCTGTCTTCTGTGCCCTTGCCATCATACTATAAATTCCCTTTACCCCACTCTTATGTTACAACTCTATTTCCTGAACTACATGCTTTTCTCTAAATTTGCCCTACAAGCACAGTTAACCTACATCATTCAGTTGCCTCCAGAGGTAGGTCATGGTAGTTAAATGTTACTAAACCTTGCTAGCCAAAAAATGTTTTTGTTTAACTTGATTGATAATTTGGGCATCAATAAGCAGAAACGTCCCACTGTCTTCCAGTATCTTTGGTGTTCTGAAATTTCAAATGATGTCCTGTGATGTGGAAACTGTTCTCAGAAGTGTGTTAGATGCTGCCTGACTGGGTCCTTTCTGGTAGGGAGACTTATCTTCTAGTTGGGGAAGCATTTTTCTCATTACTTTTTTTTTTTTATTTCCTCTCTCATTCAATTAGTGGGATTTGAGGACTCCTGGATAACTCTTTAATTTTCCTGTCTTTTCTCTCTGGTCTTATTTTTTAATTGATTTATTTAGTTGTTTATTTTTCAAAAGTTGTTATGTGTATACATTCAGTAATCTGCTTTTATAAAAAAAAAACTTTTTTATGTTGTAGTGGCTGTGAAGTCTATGAATGTTCTTTGCTTAATCAGTGTTCTGTTTTTAGTCATTTTCTCCCTATTGTTGGCATGAACCTCTCTGAAATAAATTGTAGCCCCTGCCTTTAAATTGGGATTGAACCCAGGGATGCTTTACCACTGAGCTACATCCTTAACCTTTTTTTATTTTGAGACAGGGTCTCACTAAGTTGCTTAAGGACTTGCTAAATTGCTGAGGCTGCCTCAGCCTCTGGAGTCACTGGGATTACAGGCATGCCCTCCCCCCCTTACACCAGCTAACACAAACTAATTTAAACTGAAAACATTCCTTTTAAAATATATATATATATATATATATATATATATATATATATATATATATATATATATATATATTTGTTTTTTTAGTTGTAGGTGGATACAATAACCTTTATTTTATTTTTATGTGATGCTAAGGATCGAACCCAGTGCCTCACGCATGCCAGGCAAGTGCTTTACCGCTGAGCCAACCCCAGCCCTAAACTGAAAACATTCTAATTGAAAATTTGTGGTATTGAGTATTGGAGGATATTTTTTTTTTGGTACCAGGTATTGAACCCAGGGATGAGCCAACCCTTTTCTTTTTTGGGGACAGGTTTTGGTACGAGGTCTTGCTAAATTGCTAGGGTCTTACCAAGTTGCATAGGGCCTCGCTAAACTGCTGAGGTTTGCCTTGACCTTTCGATCTTCCTTCCTGCCTCAGCCTCCTGAGCTGCTGGGATTATAGGTGTGCCCCTTCTCACCCAGCAGATATTTATTTTCTGAGAGATGGCTTCATAGATTGTAGTCATAACATATATTATTGCTATTATGTTTCTTACCATCCTTAGAATGAATACCATGAGTTGCATAAAGAGTTGTCTTTTCTCTGGCTTAACTAAGAGCATCCTGTCCTAGGTTCATCAAACTTGGAGATTAGATTAGGATGGTCAGGGCACTGACAAGAATAAAGAACTTTCAAATGACTAGTGATTTATCATTAGTTGAATTTTAAATAAGTTACTTTGAATGTAGAAGATCTTAACTATTTTCACTGTAAATGAGGGAATCACCTTTCTAGTAGATGCTGTCAAGAGCCGTTAGGCACCAAGGAAACCTTGGTCAATTAATGATGATAAACTATTAAGTGAAATAAGTGAAGCACAGGAAGACAAATGCTGCAAGTTTTTCAGGCTAATGTTACACAAAAGGAAGGGGCAAACGTTAGATATGATTTGTCTATTACACACCAATATTATAGTTCTTATTTACTTATTTATGGTCCTGAGGACTGGACTCACAGCCTTACCCATGCAAGGCAAACACTCTACCACTGAGCTACACCCCTGACTTTGAACTTGCTCAGACTTTGGGTCTGTTAGCAGGAATTGGTTATGGGACCAACTGTACAAGTTCAATACAGACACTCTGTACTTCTGTCCCAATTATCAATGCTTACACTGAACTTTTAAGAATCTGAACAAAAGAAAAATTTCTAAATAAGCAGGACCACTCCTGTTTATGCAGATAAGAGCATTATTATCTCAAACTCAAAGCTCCTGGTAAAAATTCTTTTGACTAATCACTTTTGGAAGGATTTGATACTTGTAAAATAAATATACATTTGATGAGCACTTGATATTCTCATTTAAATTTTTTTTTAAATTTTTTATTTGTTTTAATTAGTTATACATGACAGTAGAATGCACTTTGATACATCATATATAATGGAGTATTATTTCTCATTCTTATGGTTATACATGATGCAGAATCCCACTGGTCATATAGTTATAATATAGGGTAGTATTGTTTTATTCATTAGACTATCCTTCCTACCCCTATTTCTCATTTTTTTAAACTGGTTTATAGATCACAATGTTCCAGTGGCTTGGGTTGTGGCTCAGCGGTAGAGCACTCGCCTGGCACATGCAAGGCCCTGGGTTCCATCTTCAGCACCATATAAAAATAAATAAATAAAATAAAGTTATTTTTTAAAAACCCAAATGTTACAAAAGTTACTTTAATTACCTTCCCATCAATCAAAAATCCTGGAGGGTATGACAGGAAACAGCACTACTCCTTTGAATGACTTCTGAGGGTGTTTAAGATTTTGTTTTGGCATTAGTAATAAAAAATGTTAAGATTATGCTAATGTTGAATCTACTTGGATTATTTGGATTATTGATCAAGCTTTTCTGTATTACAGAAATTATTATTTTGGTCCTATTCTATGGATGTGACCTTTTAGAGTCTCATTTGTGTGCTATGCAGACTCAAAACAATTTCCTGGGGAAAAGCTTATACCTGACCTTGTTTTTCCCTTGTAGGTGAGAAAACCTTTTACATGCCAGCTGTCCTCAAGTACATCAGCTTTCATAATAGGTTGAACTCTACCCTTGAACTGTCTATTAAGACATATGGGTCTGAATTTAGAAAACACAGAATGGCTGCATTCCAGGATTTAGCTAGGAGTATAATCTCATCTTGTCATCCAATATTTATTAAAAACTCAGTAGGGAGAAGTAATTTTCAGGGAGGATTTGAAGCATGCATCAGGTTATGCACTTTTTCAGATGGTCTAGTCTAAAACATATCCATGGATTAAACCAGATCAGTAGACAGCTGGTTCCTTGCTAGACAGTGCCATAGTTTCTCAAAGTATAGCTTTTACCAGGTTGCACTTTTGTGTGACATCAACAATGTATATTAAGTGTTATGAGAAATAGCAACTTTTGTTCTAAGGATGGATAAGAACACTATTTTCTTTTATTATTATAAGTAGTTCTCAGGATCCCGGAGAGATGTGTCTGATCTTGGTACCAAGAATAGTTAATAGTAGCTTATTTCAACTTTATAATATTCAAAAGAAATGGGGTGTCAGAAAGGAGAGAGGGAGGGATTTTTTTTCTTACCAGCAAAAACGCTGAAGTTTGGGATAGAGAAACAGCATGGGATATGCCACACCCATCCTCCTTTCTACAATCCAAACTGCCAAATGCTTCCCAAATCAGAACAAAACATCTTTGTGCAAAAAAAGTAGATCATATTCTTTTGTAGTTGATAGAATATGTTAATCCTCCAGAATCCTAACTCCAGCCTCATCTTAATTGAGCCTCAGATATGTATCAGGAACTATGAAATGTACCAACTTGTCCAAAGAAACAGCTTGTGGGCTGGGGTTGTGGCTCAGTGGCAGAGCACTTGCCTTGCACATGTGAGGCACTGGGTTCGATCCTCAGCACCACATAAAAATAAATAAACAAAATAAAGATATTGTGTCCATGTATAACTAAAAAATATTTTTTTAAAAAAAAGTGTTGTGTCTGGGGCCAGACAGCCATCTCAAAGACCTGGGAGGGGGAAAATATTCTTCATTTGTTTACTCTATCCTTTATTCACTTTTCCCGATATATTCACTTCTCAGTGGGTTGAAGAAGAGCAGAGATTCCATATCCCATGCTCTATAGTTGTCATGATGCATGGCATTCACTGTTCAGTAAATATTTGTTGATTGAATTAAATTGTGCAATTGAATCCAAACCCTGACTTCATTTGGGACACAGTGCCAGGATTGGGTCTTCCCATCCTTCAGGCCTCTGTAGCTGCTTTTAAGCTCAGTCACTATACCAGTCACTTCTTTGTTGGCATCCTCCACACAGTCTGTCCTGGTGTCATCCCTAGAGTTTCCTTGTCACCACCAAGATGTTCTCTCTTCCACTAGTGAATAAAGAGACTATTAGGCACACAAGTATTTCTTTGATTTGCACAGAAACCCTGCTATTTCTCTATTCAGTGAAGGGTGGGTTTTGTGTGCACATGGGTGGCTGTGGTGTGTGTGTGTGTGTACTTGTGCTTTAATTGAAGCTCAAATTAAAACTCATGGTGGCCCTTACTGAAAAGTTGGTCTCTACCTGATGGCAAACAGTTAAGAGTATTTTAAGAAGAGGGAACTGTCCTCTGGCGCTTTACCAGTGTTAGCCCAGATGAACTGCTCAGCTTGATGGAGACACAATTTGTGACCATAGGAAGTGACCTTGGAAAGCCCAGTGTTATGGATTGGATATGAGGTGTACTCCAAAAGCTCCTGTTGTAACACAGGAATGTTTGGAGGTGAAATTATTGGACTGTGAAAACAATAACCTAGTTAGCCCATCCTAGTTTGAATGGACTAATTGGGTGATAACTCTGAGTGGGGAGGCATGGCTGGAGGAGGTGGGTCACCACGGATATGCCCTGGAAGGACTCACCTTCCCTGCAGCCCTTCCCTTTCCTTTATCTGCTTCCCAACCATCATGAGCTGGGTAGTTCTCCTCCACTACACCTTTTGGCCACAATGCTTCACCTCACCTATGGGCCAGAGCAATGAATGTCGGCCACCATGGTCCGAACCTCTGAAATCATGAGCCAAAATAAACTTTTCCTCTTCTAAGTTGTTCTTGTCAGGTATTTTGGTCAAATAACAAAATCTGACTAACACCCAGGAACCACAAGTGTGGGAAATGAGGCTCAGGAACTCAGGAAAGGAGCCTGAGTCTCTCAGATCTGTTTGGAATGTCTGAAATCCATACTAAAATGCTTGATGGCAAGTCTTAGTAGCTATCCTAAGTAAACAAAATTCCCTGGTAGGTGCTGAGACCAAACTCCGCAAAGGGTTGAAGATCTACAGGTAGGGGAGCCTCTGGGCTCTGGGCTTCTCTGGCTATGGTATCAGGGAAGGAAATCCCTTCTGAATCTAATTCCACAAGCTGTTCATTGGGATGGTTAGAGATGATGTATGAAAGGGCCTCCAACCATGTCTAGTATGTAGTGATAATAACCAACAGGTAGTGAATGCCTACTTTATGCTTTAAACCTATTAACTCATTGGATCTGGGCAAGTGTGAGTGAGGTGTTATTACTGTATCCATGTTTAACAGATGAGGAAGCCAAGGTACAGAGAGGTTAAGGAACTTGTCTAAGGATAGTAAATGGCAGAGCCAGAATTTCCAGACTCTAAAAGTCTGGCTCAGCACCCAGGACTTTACTATACTCTGCTCAGTAACTTTTCATTATAATTTAATGATAACATAGTTGTTTTTTTTTGTACAGGGGTGTAATTATTATACTCATTCAGGAAAATAATTCATCAATATGTGTTAACAGACCTTCAAAGGTTCCTAACCTTTGATCCAGAATCACTCTGAAATGCTAAAGAAAATAAAATCCTACATTCAGTAAAAAACAAGTGCAGTTAAAAAAAAAATCACAGCATAATTTGTAGTAGGGAAAAAGGAGAAATGATCTAACTGGCCAGTAATAATAAAGATACTGAATATGACAGTATGTTTTTACTTTTTCTTTTCTCTACTTTGCAAAAGTTCCATCATATAGGCTACTGCTGTTTTCAGCCATTTTAATCCTGTTGCTTTCTGGCCTTCTGATGAGAAGTATGCCAGATAAGCCCACACTGCTGGAGTAATGGGTTGCAGCCTTGCAGCAGGAGGTGAGAGAATTTGTCCCTCCCTCAACCCCGTCTTCTTCTCTTCTCAAGCCTATGACAGGCACATACTTTTTGACTCAAGGCTTTTCCACTTTGTGCTGCAGTATGGTTGGGTGGAAAGAGACAAGAATTTGAATAAACAGATTTGGTTGATTTTGAAAAGGTGCTGGGTATCAGAAACAGGGTTCTTTTTCTTTTTTTTTTTTTGACTGATAAAAAAAAAGACATAAAATACATATGGGGTACTATTAATGTTTCAATACAAGAACCACGGCTTCTTAAACTACAGGTGTCCTTATCTTTGAAACAGAAATTACCAGAATGCCTACCTTGGAGAACTCCCAGGCTTTTCTTCTCCTTTGTGAGGCCCAGGACAGTGGTAGAGCTGAAGCACCCAGTGGGCTGCATCTTTTTGCCACCAGTTATGCTGTCATTTTCTCCAGGGTTTGCTTCTTAGGGCAAGCCTAGGGGAATTCATGTGGACCAGTGCTGACCACAGTGGCCTGAAGTTCCCAGGAACCTGGATACCCACCTTTCTTCTAGGGTAGGCTCAGACATTCCCTTGAGGGAAGGTGAGTTTTGCAAGTAATTTTTCAGTTACAGTATATAGGGCTCTATTGTTTTAAGTCAAGTGTTTCATCTGGGTTAGGGTTAATAATCACTAAACATCCTGGAGGAAATGATGAAAAACTCAAAAGTAAAATGATTTCACGTTTTCTCTCTTGTAAAATTTTCCATTCACTAAGTAAAATCGACTCCTTTTTTTTTTTTTTCCATAAAAGTTCACACTGGGTATGTTTCTATCAAGAGTCATATCATGCAGCCCACACATAAGATGACACTTGATTCAGTCAATCTGTTCTTAGGAACAACGTAAAAATACATAACTGTTGAGGTTAACAATTTTCTTATTTGAACTCTGAACATCAAAATGAACAGTCCTATCCCTCTTCAGATATTTGAAATCCTTTATATAAATACTTAACTTAAAATGTTATAGTAAGATATTTTATAATGTAACAAGATCTAAACATCAGTCCTAAAATGTTTTAAAAGAAAGTTTTTTTTTCATCTTGGAAAGGTTCAGATATTTACATAAAATCTTACTCATACCATAAGTCTTATATTAATTTTTTATCTCCAGATTTCTGCTTTACCTCATGTCCCAATTTTTGCATATGCTGATAAATTTTTTTTAAAAAAACCTTACCCACTTTACATAAATGATGATCCCATTCTATCATATTCTGACTTATGGTGTTATTTGAATATTATTTTTTATACCATTATTTTGTTTGTTTTTATGTGGTGCTGAGGATCTAACCCAGTGCCTCACACATGCTAGGCAAGCACTCTGCCACTGAGCCACAACCCCAGCCCCTTAAATATTATGTTGATAGTATAGTACTTGCAAGAGTAAAAGGAAGACAATTATATTAACTAACATTTAAGTTATAGCATCACATGATTATCACTTTGCATTTATTTTCCTTGAATTCATACAATTTAGAAAAATGTGATATTCTTATTTCTATATGACTATACCCACTAAGACAACTAATCCAAAGACAAAAATGAATTAGTCTTTTTAATACTATGAAGACAAAATCATGGCAAAATGACAGGGTGTGACCACTATGTAACAAGTACTTCTTGAACTAAAATAAGATCAGTTCTCTATCTGGTCTTTAACTGAGGTCTTATTTTTCCATACTTGATTTTTTTTAATATTTATTTTTGAGTTGGACACAATAGTTTTATTTTGTTTATTTTTATGTGGTGCTGAGGATCTAACCCAGGGCCTCACACATGCTAGGCAAGTGTTCTACTTCTGAGCCACAATCCCAGCCCTCCATAGTTGATTTTTTATGATCTTTATTAAGTGATATGAATTCTTAGCTTATGCATTGCACAAAGATACTGTTCAAAACAGTTATTCTGGTGTGTATCAAGGGTCATAAAAATATTCATTTTTGGATCTAGAAACTTCACTCTCTTCCTAAGAATATATCCTAAAGAAACAGTTTAACATGTGGGGTATATGCAGAGACCTGGGCTCAAACCCCAGAACCACAAAAAAGAAAAAGGTGGGGAAAACTACATCCAGTAAACTTTTCATTGCATTACATAAAATAGTAAAAAAATGAAATCAAGCTAAATGCTAAGACAAAAGTGACTGAGTAAATCATAGTAATCTATTTGATAGAATCTTTCTTAACAGCAGTTGAAAATGATGAAGGGTTATATTATAAAATCAAGGAAGATGAGAGTCATGGTTTAAAAAATATTGAGGAGTAGAGGGTCCTGGGGATTGAACCCAGGGTGCTATACCACAGAACTGCACCCTTAACCCTTTTTATTAATTTTGAGACAGGGTCTTACTAAGTTGCAGAGACTAGCCTTGAACTTATGGTGCTCCTGCCTCAGCCTCCCAAGTGACTGGGATCACCACTGTGCCTGGCTTAAAATTTATTTTTAACTGATAAAGACATAACAGTCAGACATTAACTTTTTGATGTCATGATCCTTTTCTTAAAACATTTTTAAGCTGTCAATGAGCCTTTATTTTTATGTGGTGCTGAGAATCAAATCCCAGTGCTTCACACATGCTAGGCAAGAGCTCTACCACTAAGCTATGACCCCAACCCCAATGTTATGATTCTTAAGTGCTTTTAACATAAAAATAGCTATGTTCCATTAAATAAAAATAAAAACAAAAAGAATAAATAGAAAATATTATTATACTCAGTGAGAAAAACACAGTACAGTTATATCTATGATATGATTATAAGTTTTCTCAAGAACAGAGTAAGAATACTGGAGAGTTGTTTTACAGGGTTTTATTTTTTTTCTTTCTTTATATATTATATGTAATATATAATTTTTCAAATATATATTTTCAAAATATAAAATATTTTTTATATTTTTAGTTGTAGATGGACATAATACCTTTATTTTGCTTATATAGTTTTTTTTTTAGTTGTTGATTGACCTTTATTTTATTTATTTGTATGTGGTGCTGAGAATCAATCCCAGTGCCTCACATATGCTAGGCAAGCGCTCTACCACTGAGCCACAATCCCAGCCCTTATTTAGTTTTTTTATGTGGTGCTGGGGATCAAACCCAGTGCCTCATGAGCTAGACAAGCACTCTACCACTAAGCCACAACCCAGACCAGTATTTTCAAATATAATCAAATCTTTCCCCCCTCCAAAAAAAAAACAACCTGGGACACTCTGTCTTTGGCTTCAGAGTTCTACAGTGTAGGTTCTGGTATTCTGACTTTCCAGGTGAGAAACTAAGGCTGGGAGAGTTGGGTTAAGTTATCCAATGTCACAGTGAATCTAGTATTGGCAGAACAGAGATTGACTAACACATCCAGCATCTAATTGTCTTCAAAAGGCCTGAACTCTTTTTTGTTTGTTTGTTTGTTTTTGTTTTGTTTTGTTTCCACTCCTGGTGACAACACTGAGATCAAATGAGGCAAATGTTATAGAAATAAATGTTGAGTGAAATGGGAGTTTTGTCCCTCTCTGGGGTTTCAGGATCATCTTCTCTTCCTATGCCTTCCCCAATAGGACAATGAGCCTAACTGTAAATCTTTATTTATTTTTTTAAAGAGGCTGCTAATATCCTGTTATATTATTCTTTTTAAAAATGTCTTGTAGCAGGGTGTGTTGGCACGCACTGTAATCCCAGCTCTAGAGGCTGAGGCAGGAGGATTTTGAGTTCAAAGCCAGCCTCAGCAAAAACGAGATGCTAAGCAACTCAGTGAGACCATGTCTCTATATAAAATACAAAATAGGGATGGGGATGTGACTCAGTGGTTGAGTGCCCGAGTTCAATCCCCAGTATCAAAATAAAATAAAATAAAATAAAATGTCTTGTATCTTTTGTTGAAGGGAAATTGTTATCTATGAGATGCCATTTGAAATAAATGGGTAACAGGTGAGAGCTTGGAAATATTTACAACAGGAGGAGGTAATTTGGTTTTAGACATCTACAAATACATTATTATTGTTACTTAGAAACTATTACTAAATTGTTAAAAATTAATAAATTTAAATTAATTTTTGGGGAAACCCTTTTATATAAAAGTATGACCCATATGTACCCACTGCTTACCAGTAGATTTATTTCAGTTACAAAGAAATATGGGGTGGGGGTAGAGTCTCCACTTCTTATCTTTCTTCTTTGCTCTCCCAAGTATAGGAATCATAATTCAATACTATGTATATAAGAGATGTCCTGACCTCAAATTAAATATTTTCATGTATATTTATTTATTCAAATTAGTTATGGATCCACATGATTCAAAATGTAAAAGATAGAAAGGGGGATTCAATGTCATCTGCCTCCCACCTGCTCCTGTCTGAGTATCCCTGTCTCAGTTCTCAGTTTTATTTTGCAAATCCAGAAAAATCCCAAGAGTCTCTTTAAGGCAAAGAAAGCAAGTTGACCCAATTTAATCTAAAAGAAAAGGATTTACTCTAAGCTGACACTACTTAAGGTGCTGGTTTGCTCCTTTCATAGCTTCCCCCAAATTTTCTGAGACTTTAAAAAGTAGCACTCAAGGGGACTGGGGTTGTGACTCAGCGGTAGAGCATTCGCCTAGGTTCTAGGTTCTGGGTTCGAGCCTCAGCACCATATAAAAATAAATAAATAAATAAATAAATAAAGATTTAAAAAAAACAGCACTTACTAAACTACAAAATAGTTAAACAGCACCTTGTCAAGAAATTTTGACTTTGAACTTGCTAATATGCAAACAAATCCCTATAAATTGATTAATAAGAAATTTTATTTCATCTTATTTATCATTTATTAAATCTCTGCTTCTTTTCTTCTGTTAAACAGGATGGAAGGCAAAGATTTGCTTTGGGACTACTTTGAGACTTTTACACTTCAGGCCAGGGCAAAGCATATAAGAAATAAAACAAATAGAATGAGCTTAATTTCTATTCAGCTGATTGGGTATTCGTGATTCTTCTGACTGAGATTGCTTACTTCTGCATTTATCTATAAAGAAAGAGTATGTTGAGCAAGTAAACAATGCAAGGAGAATAGTTAAGCAATTAGATATGCCTCTTGTCATACAGTAAAGACACAGGCCATTGTGAACAAAATGTCTAACTTATTAAAACCTGCTTGGAGCACCACAATGCTAACTAAATACTTTCCACTAGTTTTAATGTTTACAATGCAAAATAAAAATCATTTAAGATGATTTTATAGAGAAGGGCTTTAAGGGCTTTTTGGTCTCATAATAATTTTGGACTGGTCAAAAATGCCATGGGGTTGAGGGTGTAGTTCAGTGGTTACTGAGCAAGTGCAAGACCCTGGGTTCAATACTCAGCACCAACAAACCAAAACAAAACATGGTGGTTATTTTGCAAGAACTGGGTGCATCGCCCCCTTCCTTCATTGTGTGATATTGGAGAATTGTTGTGCATGAAATAATGATGAAAATCCAACTCAATTCACTTAGAAAAGTAACGTGATCACAATAATATCCACCCATATCAGGAAAGGCTATATGGAGGCTTTGAATATACACAGTAGGCCACACACTATGTATCTCCACAAACACTCGGGCGCTGAAGATCGCTGTATTTGTTAATTTGGTTATGGGTGAAGTTTTGAGGATTCCCCCCCCTGTTCTATTAATAGAACTAATTCATTCCACACATTTATTTACTTAGTCTAGACATTCGTTAGCCTACCATGGACATGATGAACATCCAGTGCCTACACTCAGGAAACATACAATCCAAGCGAAAAGTTTACTTTTCAATAATCATTAGTGTTGTGCTATTATGGCGCTTCACTGCTCCCCGAAGGACAGGTGCTGGGGTACAGTCTCAGGAGGTGGCAGAACCCGCGCTGTCCTAGCCTTGGCCAAGCAGGGCGGGGTGAGCCTAGCAGCGGTCCTCGCTGCCCCCGCGCGCTCCCTCCCGGGTGGCCTTTAATTTCGCAGCTCCGACCACCGGAAATTAGCAAAAGGCTGAGCAGACCCGGCGGAGTGCCTGGTGAGCTCGGCTCTGGGAAGGCGCGCCCACCGGTCCCGCCGGGCGCCCGCGGGACGCGCCGCCAGGGCCCTCTCCGCCGGGGGCTCGGCGCTCGCCCACCTCTTCCAAATTTAACCATTACCTAAATCCGAAGGGAAATGAGCAAACCTCTCGGATTGGGTGTCAAGGTATTTTCAGCCTCGTTGGGCGTATTTATCCCGAAGTGTTTCCACAACAAGCTATTTCGGGGCCCCGAGGCAGGTTTCGCTCTGCGGACGCCGTGGCCACTCGCTGGGCTCCAGGCCGGCGGCTCCACGCGCCAGTGATTCATGCCGGATTCCGGGGAGGGGTGGGGGGCGTGCAGCCCAAGCAGACCGCGGGGTTGGGGGGGTGCCCACGGCCAAAGGAGCAGGGAGGCCTCCTCCGAGCGGAGCACCCCCGGCTCCCGCCGCTCCAGGCAATCTGTGTCCTGAATCGAATCTGTGACTTCTCGCTGCGGAAGTCTCCCAGGAGCCAAGAATAGTTCAATTTTCTTTCTAGTCATTTCTAGTGCCTGGGTGACGGGTCCTCTGTGTTCCTCCATCCCCCGCTGGTCCACAGAGGGGAGGGGGAATGGGGAGGTCCGCGAAAGGGCGTCCAGGAAGCGAGCTAGAAAAATCAGGTCCTTAGGCCTCCGCGGGACCACTTGTTCAAAGGAGGAGCGCGCCCCTCCGCCCAACTAGGGGTTGGGGGATAGGTCTGAGAGGGCTAGCGAGCTACTCTGTAACGCTCAGGAAGTGAAGCTTGTGGTTTTGGGGGCTGAGCTCAGAAGGAGATTAAAAAAAGAGAGAGAGAGAGAGAGAGAGAGAAAGAGACAGAAAGGTCTCTCCCGAAAGCAAGATTCAGTTTGAAAACTCGTGTGTCCGCGCCCTGACCCCGCAGGTAGGTTTGCTGTACCTCTTCTGCGCCTCCTGCCCTGGTGGGGGTGGCCACAAAGACTGGCAGGGCACTGATACTGCGGGGGCGACCAGAGGGCGCTGGCGGGTCCCCACCTGCTGCCTGCACTGTGTGGGAGTTGCCAGAGCTCCTGCTGCTGGGTTCGGGCGCCACCAGGGTAGTGGGGCTGGGAATTTAGAGTAGAGGGGCGAGCGCCAGAGGTTTGGTGGTTGGTCGGCGGAGTGGGATCCCTCCCCCCGGGAAGGAAACATCAGGTGGGAAGACAGCGACAGCTGGTCTCGGGAGGCCGCTGGATTAGCCCTCTTCAGCTCCCGCCTTCCCGGTCCTTGACTGGAAAGAGAGGCTCGGCGAGCCGGCGTGAGCTGAGAGACCCGCCCCGCCTCTGGCCTCCAGCTGCAGCCTGAGGTTGTGTTCCCACGCATTCACCTCTTCGCCCTACTACCTCCTACCCGAATCCACCTCCCCTTCACGCCCACCCCCACAACTAGCAAGCTAGCTAGGGTGCGAGAGAGGCGCGAGTTTGTGGTCCGGGTGAGGAGGCCTCCTCTGTGTCTACCTTGTGCCAGATCCAGCGCGGGAGCAGACATCACTTCTGCTCCCCACCGGTCCTGCTTCTGGCCAAGCCACAGGCAGGCCCTCGGGACGGGACGACTTCGCCCTGTTTTCCTTTCCTCCAAGTTTCATGTTTTTTTTTTGTTTGTTTGTTTTGTTTTGTTTTGTTTTTTTAGAGATTTAAAAATTATCTATCTATCTATCTATCTATTTTGGCGTTTGTGGCCCTAATTGTACGAGCACACTGTGCAGGAAAAACTGAAGCTGCAGTGCCCCTGCCCAGGGAGCCATCCCAAACGGAGGCAGACAGCACCCTCACCCCTTTAGGCATTCTGACGCTTAGATCGCGGGAAACGTCAACAGGATTCCCGCGTCAAGTTCCAGACTTATTTCTCCTAGGCGCATTCTCACTCTTTTGGGGAAGGGAGCATAGCAGGGCAGAGGATCTGGAGTGGGGTGAGTGCACTGCCAGGGACCAAGTTCTCCAGGACTCATTCTGCGTAGAGAACGTACCAACAGTCCTAGTGACCTGCATCATGCCCGGGAACGCAACGGCTGAGAGTCCCGCAGTCTCAACCGCGCAAAGCCCTAGCACAAGGAGTTCTGCCCCGGCATGGAGTCCCCAGAGCCCTGGTTTCTGAACTTGATGAGGCTTGCCATTGCGGCTCTGCCCGTAAAGGTTACAGCTGTCTTGAGAACCCGACCCCCATCGCCTTCGCAGAGAAAGGAAGACAGATTCGTTTACCCCAGACTCCTTGGTCGCGGGGTTCCGCCCCCGGAGCCCGCCGCTAGCCAGGCTGGAGTCGCCGCCCCGCCTCCCCGCCGGGCTCCGGTTTCGACCCGAGATTAGGTGAACTGATTGGGGTTTAATGAGAGCGACGCAGCAGACAGCTAGCTCCCTACTGCGCTGGCTCCCGGACCCTCGTTTTCTGTCCACGGCCAGCACAGCCAGCACGCTCAGTTGTCTTTCTTGTCCGTTAAGCCATCGGTGCTCCATGAACTTAGGACGCCGCGCGGTTCCCATTCAGCACGCCCAGGTTGGTCTCGACATCACTAGGACAAGATTTTTGGGGAGCAGAACGGAAAGTGCTATTTCCCAGGACCTGGTTTTCGAGGTTAGGCCTCCATTGTCTATGGTGACTTGTGACGGTTGCAGCCGTGGCTGATGACCACCGCACCCTCAACTTGGAGACAAACTTTTCCCTGTGTGGGGCGAGAGTGAGTAACGAGCAAGATCACCCGGATACTAGCTTCTCCCGGGGCAGAGGTTGACTCTTTGCATTCACCCCCCTTCACCACCGCGTCACCTTCCTTTCCCTTTGCCCTCCCGCCTCCCTTTTCTGGCCTCAGTTGCCCGCAGTAGTCCTATTGCTGTCCCCCTCCCAATCCTGTCTTTCAGTCCAGCCCAGGGCACCCCACTTCTGCCCCTCTTTCACTTCAGTTTGTAGTGGGCTCTTGGAAGTCTTGGCCTCTTCCGGGTCCTCGACCACTGACTCATCCTCGGCCCTTACTGACCCGCGTGTTCCAGCTCTCCTGGTCCAACTAGGCAGGCAGTGGGTGGTCGAGTTGAAGTAACGGACTGGTTGGGAACTATGGCTCTCCGGAGAGTTTGCACTAGCGAGCTTTAGTAAGGAAGGGGAGGGGCCGGGGGCGTGGGCAGAGCAGAGGAAAGGGGCCTGAGCCAGGGCCCTGGGACAAGTTTTACCACTGAGCTGTGGCAGTGCCGGGAGCGAACAGGGCTCGCGCCACCTGTCCGAGTGCCACCTGGTGAGCGTTGTGCATGGGGGGGGGGGGTGCGCCAGGCCCCTCCTCCCACGGGCTTTCTTTGCTCCTCCCTGGCTAGCGTTCTCCCTTTGCCTCGGTACCCAGTCCCGAACCTCGGAGGGTGCTGACTCGCGTTTCCACCCGATTTTCCCTTCAACTCAGGTCTCTGCTGGGGCTGAAGGAACACTTGGAGTGACTGTGGGCTGACGGAGGCTATAGGAACATTTGGAAAGGAGTGGGGAAAGCGTTGGGCCACCATGCCGCGCTCTTTTCTCGTAAAGAGCAAGAAGGCTCACAGCTACCACCAACCTCGCTCCCCGGGACCAGACTACTCCCCCCGTTTGGAGAATGTACCAGCTCCAGGCCGAACAGGTGCGAGGCGCGCGGGACCCGGCAGGGCAACTCCCTGGGACACCAACCTTGCACCCTGCCTCATCATTTCTTGGGAACCCGGGGAGGCGACCCCAATACCCGCCTTGTTGTCTTTTTTTGTTTCCTACTGTTGTGATTCCTCATGAGCTTGTCTAGGTGCCAGGACCTTCCTGAGACAGCTTTCGGATCCAAGAGGGTTTCTGGTCTGATCGGAGTGGATAGAGGAGGACGCTCGGGTGCCACCGTCTTGCAGGGCACCATTTCAGAACCCGCAAGCTCGTCCGGGCTCAGCCTAATTCCTCTCCTGATTCCTCTCCGCAGACAGCATTTCGAGTTCAGGAGAGGGGAAGGCGGAGCCCGGGGACCGTTTGTCCCCTGAGTCTCAACTGATCGAGGCCCAGGACAGAGCCTCTGCGTCTCCGGGCAGCTGTGAGGGCAGCGTCTGCGACCGGAGCTCGGAGTTTGAGGATTTTTGGAGGCCTCCTTCACCCTCCGTGTCTCCAGGTAGGAACCCGTTGGGAGATTCTGTGGTAGGGGCCGGGAAACCCAGCATTGAGCTGGGAACTGGCGCGGTCTTGGGCGCAGAAATGCAAAAATGGCAACGGAGTCTTACCCTGAGGAGGGAACTTATTCGTGAGGGGTGGGTCCCAATGGGGGAAGCATCAGCCTGTTCTGCGATTGAAACAGTTTGCCCCATCACCACTCCCCCGAATCCGCTGTCTACTTTTAAGGCTTTGGAACCCTGGCTGCAGGTAGTTTGCATTCGTTTGCGTGGAGCTGACCGGTGAGAGAAAACAAAGCAGATATCTCCACTGGCTACTCCAACGTTTAGTTGTGGTGTTTTTTGTTTGTTTGTTTGTTTGTTTTTTGACCAGAATTGATTTGTTTAAAGATTTTATGATCCCAGATCCCGGAACCCAAACAAATGGAGACCCGGTAGTCTCAGCCTGACTGAGCTGGGCGCCAAGTGGAAGAGAGGGGTCGTGAACAAAATCTCAGCTCCCTGCTCGGTCTTCACAGGCACAGATTGGGGGCTTCTTTCATTTTTCGTTCTGCCAATATGGTCCAGCCTCGGGACCAGCCTACTGGGTTTCATTTCCAGCGAGCAGTAGAGTTTCCTGCACCCGGGTGACTGCACATTGGGTGGGGGCAGGGCTCGGGTCCTGGACGGTAGGAGTAAGGAAGGAGCAGACCAGCCCAATTCTGCCAAGGCGAGTTGTTTCCAGATTATATTTATTAGTTTTAAAAGATCATGTCCACCAATCCCACACTCAGTGAATTGACTTGATCAGACCTGCAGCTCCAACGAGGAAAGCCAGTAGTGGAGGGGTCTTTCTGGCTGTGTATGACACCCCCCCCCCATGGAGAACAGGGCACCTCCAGAACCCTTCTGTCTGAAAATCAGGTTGCAGCTTTTCACTACATTGGTCAGCCTGGACTGGAGTGTGTGTGTGTGAGAGAGAGGGGATGGTGTGGAAGGGAAGAGAACAAATCTACTAGTTTTAGCCAAGTTCACGTGGAAGGGTGCAGCAGGATTCAGGAAGCTTATCCTGAAGATGTTGACTAAATCTTTTTAATTGTAAAGTCATTCTTTCTGAGAAATTCGTCCCCCTGCCACTCCATCAAAATATAATAGGAATAGGGTTGGTGAGAATTCGGCACCCCTTTCCCGCTATTTCTTTGCTACCTACACTAGGCACTTAACTTTGAGGATCTTAACACCTTGAGGTCTTTTCAGACATATGCGTCTTCAGTAGTTCCAGGTCCTCTTCCCATCGGTCCGGGAAAGAAAACCGATTGATTGTGAACATGTAGTGGCTTAGGAGAGTGTTGGCGCTGATGTCTGGACCTTCTGCCCAAGTTCAGGGACTAAACAAGCGCGCTTTCTCCTCCCGCACAGCTCAACTCTTTGTGCCTAGACGCGCCTTGTCCTTTATGGGACCTCCAGGTGCTCGGATCCCGCCAACGGCGAGGACTTCCGAGGCCCTCCAACAGAATTTACCTTTCTCTATATCTGCTGTCATTTTAACCTTCAGTTTGCTACCCTGCCACTGACTCGCGAAGCCCCAGTGTCCTGGCTATGTTTTACCCCGGAGCGCCCCTGGAACTTTGCGTGGCACCCGCACACGCACTGTTCTACAAATGTTGGGCGCCTGGTAATGCTTGGTGCACCCGGCTCCGCCCTGCTTAAATCTGACCTGACACCCTCCTGTGCTCTACAGCGTCAGAGAAATCCATGTGTCAGTCGCTGGACGAAGCCCAACCCTTCCCTCTGCCTTTCAAGCCGTACTCATGGAGTGGCCTGACGGGTTCTGACCTACGGCACCTGGTGCAGAGCTACCGGCCTTGTACAGCTCTGGAACGCGGCCCCGGCCTCGGTCTCTTCTGCGAGCGCACACCGGAGCCTGGCCACCCGGCCGCGCTCTACGGCCCAGAGAGGGCTGCAGGCGGCGCGGGGGCTGGAGCCCCAGGAAGTTGCAGCACAGGAGGTGGCGCTGGCGGTGGCGTGGGCCTGGGGCTCTATGGCGACTTTGGATCTGCTGCGGCAGGGCTGTATGAGCGGTCGACGGCAGCGGCTGGCCGGCTGTACCCGGATCGCGGCCACGAGCTACACGCGGAAAAGGGTGCTGGTGTCAAGGTGGAATCTGAGTTGCTGTGCACCCGCCTTCTGCTGGGCGGCGGCTCCTACAAGTGTATCAAGTGCAGCAAGGTGAGATTCCTGCGCGCCCAGCCTTGGCAGCCCGGTGCCAGCGTCCCCGGCCCGCGTCCCGCCACTGCCCGCTCCCGGCGGCCCCTCTCAGCGGCCTTCTCCCCGGCCCCACCCGTCTCAGGTGTTCTCCACGCCGCACGGGCTCGAGGTCCACGTGCGCAGGTCCCACAGCGGCACCAGACCCTTTGCCTGCGAGATGTGCGGCAAGACCTTCGGGCACGCGGTGAGCCTGGAGCAGCACAAAGCCGTGCACTCGCAGGTAAGCGCAGGGCATACTGACTGCCGCACGCGCAGCCCTGCTTAGGTCTTCGAACTTGAGATCTTTTGTTCGTCCTCTGTGCGGCACCAGACGCTCTCAGCAAGGTGATTTTGGCCCCACTGCTTCCCAGTCTCCTCCTCCAGTCCCTCGGTCAGGTCCTCTTGCCCCGATGTAGGTGTATTGGGAAAGGTAGGTGGTAGCAGACTCAGGCCTTGAAGCAGTCTTGCATTTGGACGTCACATCATTGTGAGCCTTCGGGGTGTGATCCTAAACATTCCTTTGGGTTTGAGGAAGGTTTGGGTGCACTGAGACTTGCTGCTGATACATTAGCTCTGTTTCTTTGTCCGGATTTTTTCCCCCTGCCAAATGGTTGTCACTTAATTTGCATTAGCCCCTCCTAACTGAAAAAGGTGGTACGTCGGCTCATTTAGAGCATCTACTAGCACATTTTCCAGGCTGTTCTTGCATTTGTTCGTTTATAACTATTTGTTGCCTAACTTCCAGGTGACTAGTACTTCAGAATTCTATATAGCACACCAGTTCCTTGATAGGATGCCCCACGGAGAGTACAGTTTAGTTGAAAGACAGAGGGTAGATAAGGAAATAAGTACACAAATGGCTATGACAGAAATCTTATTTACAAAGATTTGTTAACTTAGAGTATCAGCCTGTCTCCTCCAACACCCACAATGGCTGAGGGGTGGAGGCATCTCAAGTGATTGAGGTTTAAGCCTCCAGTTGAAGAGGGTGGAGAAATGTGTATAAATGGGTGTCAAAAATGCAGGGTGGGGATAGTTTTTGCCATGAGATTTGGAGGGTTGTGGGTGAAAAGTGTTTTGACAGAAATAAAAATGTTAAGGGGTGGGTGTTAAAGGAGAAGTATGGAGAATATGGGGACTGGAAGTAAAGGGAGGAAGGGAGGATTATGTAGAAGGAGAACCCTGGCTTTGGAGTTTTTAGGGTCAGGTTAGTGGTGAGGAGGTAGCAGCCTAGGTGTTTGCAGTAGGGGTGCTGCATCTCTCTCTCTGCAGGAGCGCAGCTTTGACTGTAAGATCTGTGGCAAGAGCTTCAAGAGATCATCTACACTGTCCACACACCTGCTTATTCACTCAGACACTCGGCCTTACCCCTGTCAGTACTGTGGCAAGAGGTTCCACCAGAAGTCAGATATGAAGAAACACACCTTCATCCACACTGGTGAGCTGAAGATACCCAGAGGCCAATATAACTCACCTTCTCTGATATTCTAGCCCCAGTGAGAGGTGGATGAGGTTTTCTGGATGGAGCTAATCACTGCATGTTAAAGAAAACAAAGAGACAGATTCTTCTAGGTTCATTCACAGATGTGATTCTTCCCAGAGGGGACTTGATCTGGGATTGTGTCTCAAGGACCAGCAGGTCAGATTGCAGGTTCTCCATCCTTGGAAAGAGTAGGGTTTTTTTTTTTTCTTTCTTTCTTTTTTTTTTTTTTTTTTCTAGTTTAGCAGCTGCTCCAACTGCTTCCTGCTCTGGGTGAAATATGAAGCCCCAGAGACCTCTCAGAGTTTTGCTCTAAATGTTTACCTAGAGATTGAAGACTTTCTGTAGGGCTCCCACAGAGGCTTTTTTGGGAGGGACTCATGTGTTGCCTTTCTACTGTATTTTTAGGAGTCAAGAGCTTATTCTACTTGAGGAGGAAAAAACAATGGCAATATTACTAAGCTCTGTTAAACTGCATTATCTCATCTTATTCTCACAACAACTTCAGGAGATAGAAACTATTCCTTATCCCCATTTTAGAAATGAGGAAAGGAGGCACAGAGGGATTAAGTAAACTGCTCAAGGTCACGCTAGCAAGTAGGGGGCCAGAGCTCAAGTTCAGGCCTATGTGACCTCTCAAATATCTATGCTCTTGTCCTGTTTATCTTATTCTGTTTTCAAAGTCATGAGGATTGGTAGACACAGAAAGCTTCTCTTCACGTATGGCTGTTTTCACAAAATCAGCAATTTTATGCCTTAGTAATGATAATTTCTTACCTGTTGTAGTGTTTTATAATTTACTCAGTGTTTTCAAATCTGTCATTTCATTTGATACTTCCTGTCACCCTATAAAGTAGAAAAAGCTGCTCTTACCATCCAGAAACTCAGAAACATTGAATGATACCCAATATCAGACTACAGAACATTTTGACTGCCAATCCTGAATTTTTCCCTGAGCTATAACTCTGGCCCTGTTTTTTTTTTTTTTTTTTTAAACAGGGCCTTGCTAAGTTGCTGAGGCTAGCTTCAAGCTTGAGGTGCTCCTGCCTCAGCCTCCTGAATAACTGGAATTACATGTGTATGCCACTGTGCCTGGCCAGATGAAGGTTTTAATGCCAGCAGCTCATGGGTTCACCTCCAGGAACACATTATTTTTTTTCTTTTTGTGGTGATGGGAATGGAACCCCTCAGCCTCATGCATGCTAGGCAAGCACTCTACCACTGAGCCACATTCACAGCTCCAGGAATGTTTCTTTTAATTCACCAAGACATTTACATTAGACCTGGAATTTTTGACAGTGTTATTGCAGAATATGAATATTCATTTAAAACAAATGGCACTGTTCCAAATAGCTACTGTTGATATTTATGAATATTCTTGGACAGTGTAGATATTCCTATCCAAAATCTCAGAAAAAAATCTTACTTTAATCATACCCATTTGCCTGAAATTTCCATAGAATTCACTCCTTTATAAGTAAAGGTATTTAAGACACTCATCAAAATGCAACTAGGATCTTGACTGAATGAAACATGAAATCTTTATCAACATTTACATTATAGCTAGAATTGGTTTCTCAGATTTGTTTGAGCCTAAAGAGATAGGATAACTTTTGATGGGTGATTTCTTATCCAAGAAATCTGAAGCATGAAGAGAGAAGAGAACATAGCAAGAGGGAAAGAAGGTTCCTCAAAATCAAACTTTATCTGTTTGCATTTTTAGCCCCAATACTATTAATGCTATGCTGGGGCTATTTGAAAATAGATGACATTTACCTAAATGTCACATAGTACATGAGATGGGGAAAAGACAAAACCTTTTCATGTCTAGTAATTTATTAATCGTTGGTAAAGAGTTGCTGTCATATAAAGAATCTTCCCAGGCATGGTGGCATGTGCCTATAATTTCAGCTACTTGGGAGGCTGAGACAGGAAAATTGCAAGTTCAAGGCCAGCCTCAGCAATGTAGTGAGGCTCTAAGCAGTTTACCGAGAACCTGTCTCAAAAATAAAAAAATTTTTAAAGGGCTCCGTGGTTAAGCACCCCTGCATTCAATCCTCAGTACCAAACAGAATAGAATACAGTAGAATACTATGATTAGTCTCATAAAAAGAAAGTAAAATCCAGGCAGAAAAAGACTAGCTACTTTAAGAAATACTTTGTGGCTGGGCATGGTGGCACATGCCTATAATCCCAGTGACTTGGAACACTGAGGTTGGAGAATCACAAGTTTAAGGCCAGCCTTAGCAACGTAATGAGACCCTGTCTCAAAATAAAAGTAGAAAGGATTGGGGATATATTTCAGTGGCAAAGTACCCCTCAGTTCAATAGCCAGTACTGGAAGAAATGAGAAGAAAAGAAAACAAATACCTTGTAGCTCAAATGTGGACTTTTAAAATAAGACTTTGAGAAATGTCTATGCCTCAGATACATTCTGTGGTCCTTCAAGATCAAGAAAGAAGGCAGGCTCTCTGGTATACAAAACCAACACCCACTTGGAAACTCAGATTTGAAAACTTCCTCTGAATTAGAGCCAAGTCACACGGTTTGTAGGACAGCTCCTCCCACCTCCTGTTGAACATCTGTTCTGGGTGCTCTCTGCTTCTAAAAGTCAGGGGAGTCCTCCGAGGTGGATTCAGCTGGGGAGGGCACGTGGCCTTTGCTCTGTTTCCGTTTAGCAGGAAACGGTTTGAGGCCTCTGGCTGGGAACCCCCACTCAGAAAGTCTCCCTTCCACCTGGTGTACCCATGACTTCCCGGGACCACATTGCAGGCTGGGAGTCAGTTCATGTTGCAACACATCCCTCTTTGAGTTGCTTCAAGGTCTTAGACTGTGGTGCAGCCAGCTGCTGCCAAGAGCATGTGGGTCACAGTGGATCTCCTCTAGCTTTGTCATAAACTCATACTTTCTCCCCTCCCCCTTCCATTCCCGCAGGTGAGAAGCCCCACAAGTGCCAGGTGTGTGGCAAGGCATTCAGCCAGAGCTCCAACCTCATCACCCACAGCCGCAAACACACAGGCTTCAAACCCTTTGGTTGTGACCTGTGTGGGAAGGGCTTCCAGAGGAAGGTGGATCTCCGGAGGCACCGAGAGACACAGCATGGGCTCAAATGAGCACCCTCACTGGCTGCAAGCAGCAGCTACACGACACGACACTACGGAGGATGGCTTCCCTGCTTGCCTCTAGCCTCTCTAATTTCTCAGGCTCCCCAGTCCAGTCTGCAGATCCCACCAAGGTGAATCCCCTTCACCTTACTTTCTGTAGCTGCCAGAGGGAACAAGTTACCTTTTTAAAGTTCTTTGCTTTGTGGGAACCACAGCAACTCGCTGGACTTTAGGCTACTCTACACCTGAAGATGTGAAGTCAAGTGGGGATCAGATAAAATCTTGGACTCCACAGTTCTTCTCATTTCTACCCTGTTCCACAGACAAGAAATTTCTTCAGGTGTTGTCTCTCTTCCTGAATTCCCCTAGATACTTATGTGGAAGAGAAGGAGCCCCCATTTACAAGTGGACACATGCTATAGCTTTAGCTAGAAAGAGGAGTGAGTGTTTTGTTGTTGTTGTTTTGTTTCCTTCTGGAAAGTTTGTTGACCCCTTTTTGTTGGGTGCTGCCTGTAAATCTCAGAGGAATCATTTCTCCTCCTTGAAGAGTGGTTCAGAAACTGATTTGGGGAAGGATCTTAATTCTTTTGAAATCACCAGATGCACCATCAAGCCTGCCCCAGGAAGAAACAGAAAAATACACTTGGTGATGAGAGGAGGATCAGAGGTCCTTTCTGCAGGAGGCCTGTGAAGACCTCATCAGAGGTTAAAAACATGAAGCAGTGAACAAGATGTCATTTATTCATTCAGCAAATATTTATTAACCTTTGGTTACCAAGGTACCAGTTACTATGCTAGGTACTAAAGAGCCAGAGATTAAAATCATAGCTCCTGCCTCTGCCCCGCAAAAGCTAACATTTGTACCTCCAGGTGGCTGGGGTCTGTGCTTTTTTCCCTTCCAAGGGAATGCTGAGACGAGAACACAGAATCTTGAACCTTCCTTTTTGATCCTTTTGGATTTTTATCAAGTATAAAAAGTAGCTGAAGAGTTATTTCAAAGATTCATGGGTATACTCAGTTTTTATTGTTAAGCTGATATTTTTAAGATGTCTGAGCTTGTAGGCACATAGGGTGGAAGGCCCTCTGTCTTCAGCTCTTTGGCCTTCCACGTGTACCATATGGGGGGAAAGGCGATATTTTTACTTTGATGAAGTTTGTAAATGATTTTAGATCTTTGGGAGTGCATTATGTTTGTTATTACATATTTATTAGAGTGATGTATTAAGTTAATAAAAGATTAAGACTATTACCAGATTGCCTTTTATTTAGGCAAGGAATTTGAGAAAGACTTTTGCTTTTTTCTGTGAGGGAAACTGGCACCAAAGGAAACTACAGTGGAGTATAAAAGTGAAGGAGAAATCAATGTACAAAGAGTAAAATCCTATTGCTTTGATGTGTGTGTGTGTGTGTGTGTGCGTGTGTGTGTGTGTATTCCCCTCCCCCAGATACTTCCTTCTTGATTTTTTTTTTGTGTGTGTGTGTGCTAAATATCAAAACTGTTGCCTCATGTGTGCCCTAACACTGAGCCACATCCCAGCCCCTTCATTCTTATCAGAAAGACTGGGAGGTATATAAAACTAAGATCCTACCTTGTAGAGTTCCAGTGGTCCCACAGGTACATAAGCTTTCCTCTGAGAATTTAAATGTATTATTAATTTTTTAGTGGGTCAAAAGGTTCCTAGATGAATAAAGAAATCACAAGCCTTTGGTCTGGAGGTCTGAATCTTAGTTGAGGTTCTAGCACAGAGACATCATGTGACTCAGACAAATTCTTTGACTTCCCTGATACTAGTTTTCTTGACTATAAAATTTGGATATGGTTCCATCATCCCAATCCAACTCTGACTACTTTGATTCTGTGGAAACTGGAGAAGAGAAAAAAATTGAGTGGTTAGCAAATGCCAAGCTGAAGGCAAATTCCAAGCTTAAAGATGCATGAGTTGTAGTACAGTGGGGATCCAGGTTTGTGGCTCTATCCACCTGTGGATCCTTTAAGAGAATGAATACAATTCTGAACTAAATCCCTACTACCTGGGTTCTAACACCTCCCAGCCAGACATTCAGGGCTTGCATGGCTCTGGTGACTACCTGCAGATTGCCCATTTCCATTCAAATCTACTCTATACATATTGATTAAGTACCCTGGTATGCCTGGCAGTGTTCTAGGTGGTGGGGATACAGCTATAAGGACGATGTCCTGTGGAGCTTTATTTGATTACTGCTGAACTTTCAGCCCCCAGAACAGTGCCTGGCACACAGTAGATGATCCTGTAGGCTGCTGTTCTCTCAGTAGCTTAAAGGGAAGAGAAATTGGTTGAGCACCAAGAAAACAAATAAGACACACTGGCATTCTGTGTTGGTAGGTCAGCAGGACTTTGATAGCTGCTTTTCTCCCGTCTCTCCAAATCTTGTTCCTTGGCTGTCCTCCTTTGGTTTCCCAACACCAGGCCTTTGCACAGTACTTTACTTTGTTTAAAATTTAAATTTGTTTACTATGTAACGCAGATTATAATAATTTTTCAGAACTGATAGGTGATGGCCAGGGATGGTGGCACACACCTGTAATCCCAGTGGCTGGGGAGGCTGAGGCAGAAGGATTGCAAGTTCCAAGCCAGCCTCAGTCACTTAGTGAGGCCCTAAGCAACTTAACAAGACTCTATCTCAAAATAAAAAAAAAAAAGGACTGGGGATGTGGCTCAGTGATTAAGTGCCCCTGGGTTCAATCCTTGGTACCAAGGGGGTGGGGGAAGAACTGATAGGTGATGAAGAGATGAACAGTTACAGTACATCCTGGGAGGCAAAGCTCTCAATGAATAGGATGACAAAACATCCTTCCCACAAAAGTCACCATGCACACTGGTTGAGTATTTTCAACCTGGTTTGAAGAGTATGACATTGCACTGAGGGTTAAGTAGAACTGATTGAAATCTAGGTGTCTACCCTCTCCCACTCTTCTCTGATGACATTTAGAATTCTTGGTCCATTTTCATTTTCCCTATTTATGCTATAAATAAGGAATTCTAATTTTGATTAACTGTATGGCTTTTTTGGGGAAATTAATTTATCTTTATATTGCCAGTTCAGAATCAAAACAAATTACTGTGCCTTTTGCCCGTGTGAAATTTGAAGATTGCAAATGTCTGTCTTAATGTTATTACTTGACTCCATTAAAAATAGATTGTGAATATTCCATGTCACATTATTCATGAGGTAGGCTCTATGCCTTTTGTCTGCCGGAGTAACAGTAGAAAGGTAACAAGAGACACCAGAGCACACCTTTGTTTCTTTCACTAAATTTTTAATAACACCTCCAGCTAGCCAGTTGGTGAAGCTCAGCTCTTGCATAAAAGTGGAAAAGCACAGCTATCTTTGAGAAGCCCAACTCTTTCAGTAGCTAATTTGAGTTTGTGTTCATCTACACCAGGCATGATTAAATTACCTATCAAGTGTGCAAGGCTATCAGGATTCAGGCCACGTAAAAGGTGAATTTCATTTGATTGATCTGAGTCACAAATGGAACAACTGAGTTATAAAAGCCCCACCTTAATTAAAGGGATAGCAATGGATCACTCCCTGGTGACTTTTGACAGTCATTACCCTCAGAAACTGGGTGGTGATAGTGATTTGACCCAAGTCATTTTGTCATGTGCCTGTTTGTTTAATCTGATCATTTAACAAAAGGAAACTCAGAGGAAGACATAAAAGGACTTCACTAGTTCTCACTTTGCATTTCTAGAGCACTTTTTTGTTAAAATCTGTGCGCTATATTATCTCTATTGTAAAAACTTTTCAGGAAATATATAATACATTTATTTTAAACTTTTTTTAGTCATTAAGTCAGATTTTTAAAAATTTTTTTTAGTTGTTGATGGACCTTTATATTTTATTTATTTGTATGCAGTGCTGAGAATCAAACCCAGTGCCTCACACATGCTAGGCAAGTGCTCTGTCACTGAGCCACAACCCCAGCCCAGTCATTAAGTCAGATTTAAAAAATAAAAATTTCAGGGCTGGGATTGTAGCTCAGTGGTAGAGCACTTGCCCAGCATGCATGAGGCACTGGGTTTGATCTTCAGCACCACATAAAAATAAATAAATAAATACCTTTATACGTATTGTGTTCATCTACAGCTAATAAAAATAAAAATTAAAAATTAAAAGAAATTTCACTCAAAATCTTTCTAACTTTAAAATTTATTTTTTTCCTCCTTTCTTTCTTACCTCTTTCTTCCTTCTTTGCTTTTTTTCTTTCTTTTTAATGTTCCTTTTCAAACTTTACCCACAAGTGTTTTTATTTATATTTTATATTTTTAAACTGGCAATCAGGACATTTATAATTTATGTCTAGAGATGGCTCTTTATTTATTTACAATATGGACACATATTTAAAACTGAAATATATTTTACAGTGAGGACAATTTTTTTATTTTGGATTATGTATTATTAAAATCTTAGTATTTAATTAGGAATTTTACTACTTATTAAGACCTAATAAGGAAAGGTCTTTTTTGAAGCTTAACATTACTCACATTTTGCCCCCTGGTACTGATACTTTACTACTGAGGGATACTTTACTACTGAGCTACATCCCCAGTCCTTTTTATTTTTTATTTTGTGTCAGGGCCACGTTAAAATGCTGAAGCTGGTTTCAAATTTGGAATACTCCTGCCTCATTCTCCCACATTGCTTGAACCACAGGAGTACACTACCATGCCTGGCTGATTTTTGCTTTTCATATCTGAAGAATTTCCTCCCTAATTGGTGGTTGTAAAGTCATTGCTTATATTTTCTTCCAAAATATATTTAAAATTTTGCTTGTTATATTAGCTTTTTTATCTAGTTGTTTGTGTATGGAATAAAGTAGGATCTAATTTAAAATTATTTTCTCCACTTGGATAACCAATTACCAACCCAACATTTACTGCATTTTCCATTTTTTTTCTCTCTGATTGAATGCTACCTCTGTCATATGTCAAGTTTCTGTTTCTGTATGGTTCTATTTTGGGGCTTGTTGATCTGTTTCCCTGGTCATTTTGTCTATCTCAGTGCTTAAGCCATAGTCTTTTAAATAATTTAAATTATAATAAACTGATGATAGCTAGTAAGGAAAGGCTTCCCTCTGACCTGTTTTGTCCTCTTCAGGAATTGATGGTTATCCTTGGCCCTTTGTTCTAGGATGTGCAAAAGTATTGAAATTGTAGCTTATGTTACATTTATTTAATTTGGGGAGAACTGAAATAATTTGATATTAATCCTTCCCATCCATATGAATGGCATATTGAGGGTTGGGGTTGTAGCTCAGTGGAAGAGAACTTGCCTAGCATGTGTGAGGCACTGGGTTTGATCTCCAGCACTGTATGAAAATGAATAAATAAATGTGTCCATCTACAACTAAACACTAAAAAAAAAAAAAAAGAACTGGCACAGTTTTTGTTTTAATTTTTTAGTTGTTGTTTTATTTATTTTATTTATTTATTTTTATGTGGTGCTGAGGCTCAAATCCAGGGCCTCACATGTTCAAGGTGAGCACTCTACTGTCTAGCCACAACCCCAGCAACACAGTACTTCTTAAAATGGCATGTTGATCATTTATTTAGGTCACTTTTATGTCTTTCAGTAGCATTTTATTTTCTGCATATTTTATTTTTTTATTCACTATTTGTTCTCATAGTTTTAAAAACTGCATTTTTCTGATCGTTTGCTACTGGCATATGGGAATAAAATTAACTTTTTTTGTATGTTGATCTTGTATCCTGAAACTTTGCTGAATCTGCCCTTTTTTAGTTTGTTGCAGATTATTTTGCATTTCCTTTTTTTTTTTGGTGGTGCTGGGAATAGAACCCAGGATTTCATGCATGCTAGGCAAGTCCTCTTCCAAAGAGCTAAATCGCCACCCCTTTATATTTATTTATTTTTAGACAGGATCTCTTGAAGTTGATCAGGCTGGCCTCAAACAGGATCCTACTGTCTCAGCTGGCCAAGTAAATGGGATTATAGGCATGTCACCATACTCAGCTGATTTTTTTTTTTTTAGAATTTCTATATAAGATAATCATAAAATATACAAATGTATTTCATCTTTGTTTTCCTCTTTCCAATTTGATTTTTAAATTTTATTTGTTCTTTTTAGGCATACATGACAGTTGAGTGTATTTTGATATATTATATGCATACATGGAGTACAACTTATTCTAATTAGGATCTCATCTATAGTTGGCAGCCAGCGCAGATGGCCACGTGGGAAAATCCTAAGGGAGTTTAAATTAAAGACACAGACTCCAATTACCTCTAAACCAGCTCCAGGACAGCTCTTCGAACCCCCAGCCTCAAGCTACCCAGGGAACTAGTGAGGTTTATTGAAGAGGCTAGGGAGAGAGAGCGAGCCCGCTAGAGAGAGGGCTTTTATTGGGGAACAAAGAATTCTGGGAAAAATTCCATCCAATGAAAGTCCAGGCGGGCAATATTGCAAGGTCAGGTGCCATGATTGGATCTTTAGGGGCAGTGGTGAGACATGCCTCCACACTGCCAAGCCCTCAAACCCAAGAAGGGTTGGGAAAGCTCTAACACATAGTGTCTGAGCGCTGGGGAGGTAACTCAGTCATGTGCAAGGATGGCCTCCCACATCCATCCTTGTGGTTGTACGTGGTGTGGAGTTACACTGGTGTTCATATACTATTCATATATGAACACAGAAAAGTTACGTCTGAAAGTTCTACTGTTTTGTTATTCCTATCCCCACTCCCTCTCCTGTATTCCTCTTTGTTTAATCCAATGAACTTCTGTTTCCCCCCCTCCCTCATTGTGTGTTAGCATCTGCATATTAGAGAGAACATTCATCCTTTGTTTTGGGGGGATTGCTTATTTCTCCAATTTGTTTCTTGCCTTACTAGTAGGACTGAGTAGAGCTGTATTGAATAATCTTTGTCTTATTCCTAACTTCTAGGCAAATACTTTTAATTTTTTACAACTTAACGTGAAATTTTTTTGGTAGATAACCTTTAAGAGAACAGGTTAAAAATTTCTATTTCTATTTGGTAAGAATTTCCATTTCTTTATCTCTTGACCCCACCTTGTGCTAGGGATTGAACGCAGGGCTATGCCCTCAAAGTGCTTCACCACTGAGCTGTACCCCCATCCCTATGTGTGGTTTTAAAAATTTTTTATTTGTTCTTTTTAGATATACATGACAGTAGAATGTATTTTGACATATTATACATACATGGAGTATAGTTTCCCATTCTTTTAAAAATTTTTTTTTTAGGTGGACTCAATATCTTTTTTAATATTTATTTTTTAGTTTTTGGTGGACACAACATCTTTATTTTATTTTTATGTGGTGCTGAGGATCGAACCCAGCACCCCGCACATGCCAGGTGAGCATGCTACCGCTTGAGCCACATCCCCAGCCCTGGACACAATATCTTTATTTTACATTTATGTGGTACTGAGGATCAAACTCAATGCCTCTTGCATGGTAGGTAAGCACTCTACCACTGAGCCACAACTCCAGCCCTAATTTCCCATTCTTATGGTTGTACATAATGCTGAGTTACACTAATATATATGTGTTTTTAAATAATTAATGATTAATAGGTATTTAATTTTATTGTACAATTTTTTTTCAAATCTCTTGAGAGACTCATGACTTTTATCCTTTGTAAACATGGCAAATAGCATTTACATATTCCCTAAGATTAAACTATCCTTGTATTGCTGGGGAAAATGAATCTCAATTTAATCACTTTTTGAAAAATATAACTTACTGGGGCTGGGGATGTGGCTCAAGCGGTAGCGCGCTCGCCTAGCATGCCTAGCATGCGTGCGGCCCGGGTTCGATCCTCAGCAGCACCACATACCAACAAAGATGTTGTGTCCGCCAAGAACTAAGAAAAAAATAAATAAATGTTAAAATTCTCTCTCTCTCTCTCTCTCTCTCTGTCCCCCTCTGTCTCTCACTCTCTCTTTAAAAAAAAAAATATAACTTACTGGGCATCATTTCACATGCCTATAGTCTCAGCTATTTGGAAGGCTGAGGCAAGAGGATCACTTGAGCACAGGAATTTGAGGTCAGACTGGGCAATGCAGCAGGACTCTGTCTCAAAAGTACAAAATAATAATAATAACAACAAGAAAAACCTAAATTTTTTCTCCTTAAACATTTTTGAAAAAATTTCAGGAGCTGGAGATATAGCTCAGTGATAGGGTGGCTATGTTGCTTGTGGGAGATCCCGTGTTTGATGCCCACCACAGAAATATTTTTTATTAACACATAATAATTGTGCATGTTTATGGAATACAGAGTGACATTTTAATATATATATATAAAGTGTATAATGATGAAATCAAGATAATTACATTTCCATCTCCTTATCATTACTTCATATTTTGAGAACAAGCTACTTTTTCCCCCTGACTATTACTTTGGATTCTTACATTTATGCTTATTAGCAAAACTGGCTTATAGTCTTTCTTGCTGATACTGCCCAAGGTTTGACTCATCTCAAAATTAGTAGGGCAGCACTTCCTTTTTACTTTTTACTGGCACAATTAGTGAAAGACAGAGATAATATACTCTTTTTTAATATTTATTTTTTAGTTGTATTTGGATACAATATTTTAATTTTATTTATTTATATGTGGTGCCAGCGATTGAACCCAGGGCCTTGCATATGCTAGGCAAGCACTCTACCACTGAGTCACAATCCCAACCCTGATAATATGCTCTTTGAGTATTCGATACAACTCCTTATGCTTTTTCAGTCTATTCCATTTTCCGCCCTTAAACTAGCTATAATACTTTATATGTTTCAGGAAATATTTTTTTTCTAAGCATTCAAATTAATTGCCACAATCATTTCATAATGTTCTGTTTTTTATTTGTTTGTTTATTATTTTATTTTTTGGTATTGGGGATTGAACCCAGGGGGTGTTTTTTCCTTTAATTTAATTTTTTTCAGTTGTAGATGGAGGCAATACCTTTATTTTATTTATTTTTATGTGGTGCTGAGGATCAAACCCAGTGCTACACACATGCCAGGCAAGCACTTCACCACTGAGCCACAACCCCAGCCACTCAGGGGTGCTTTTACTACTGAGCTACATCCCAGCTCTTTTTATTTTTTACTTTGAGACAGGATCTCCCTAAGTTGCTGAAGGTCTAAGTTGCTAACACTGTCCTTGAATTTGTAATCCTCTTGCCTCATCCTCCGGAGTTGCTGGGATTACAAGTGTTGGCCATCATGCCCGGCTATATTCTCTAATTTTAAAATTCTACTTATAATTATATTCAATTTTTCATTCTGATATTATTTATTTGGGGCCTTTATCTGTTTATTGTTTATTTGTCCCTATTTTTTTAAGAGAGGGTGAAAGAGGAGAGAGAGAGAGAGAGAGAGAGAGAGAATTTTTTTAACATTTAGTATTTTTCAGTTCTCGGCAGACACAACATCCCCGTTGGCATGTGGTGCTGAGGATCGAACTGGGGCCGAATGCATGTCAGGCGAGCGCGCTACCACTTGAGCCACATCCCCAGCCCCCTATTTTGTTTTTGAAAGGTTTTTATTATCATTCACTTCTACATATTATCTAATAAGATTTGTTATTGACAGATGTCTTATCTAGAAGTGCATTCAATCTTTCTGAACATGTCTTTTTTAGTATTTTTATTAGTGATATATAATTATATTTTGTACAGAGAATATAACCCACATAATATTAATTCTCTGATATTTTTGAGATTTATTTTGTGCCTTTATCCATGGTCAATGTTTATACTTGAATATTTATCCATGGTCAATGTTTATACTTGAAAAGAATATATATTTTTCTAATTGCTAGGTACAAGTTCTTTATATGTTCATAAGATTAAGCTTATATCTATATTATTAAAATCTACCTCCTAAATAATTCTTATCTACTTAATCCAATACTGAGAAAAATAGGTTAAACTCTTCAATGGTGAACTTTTTTTTTTAGGCCTTCCACATGATAGGCAAGCACTCTACCACTGAGCTACATCTCTGCTCATGGTGATTATTAAGTTATAAGTGTCTTACTTGAATTCTGTCAACTCTATTACTTTTGCATATTTTCAAGTTTGTCAATAGGTGCATAAAATTTTGAACCTAGTATGTGTTCCTGGCAAATTGTTCCTTTCCATCGTTATTCTATTGTATTCTTTGTCTCTAATAATTCTTTTTTTTTACTCTAAAGTTTATTTCATCTAATGATAATATAGTTATACTACCTTTATTATAGTTGTTTTTTCATAGTATTTTAAAAAATTATGTCCTTATGTTTTAGGTATGTATCTTTGTAAATATAATCAACTTATTATTGTTATCATTTTAAAGATGTAAATATAATTTCCAACTGAAAATTTAATTTCTTAAATCGTGTGTGTGTGTTCTTTCATTTCCAATAAGCTTTTTTTTAGATGAGGGAGCAGTGGGGATTGAACCTAGGTCCTTGCACATACTAGAGAACTGCTCTAATTCAGAGTTACATCCCACTCATTTAAAAAAAACAACAACTATATTTCAAGGCAGAGTCTCATTAAATTTCCCAGATTGACCTTGAATTTGCAATCATCCTGCCTCAGCCTCCTGAGTAGCTGGGATTACAGGAATGTACCACCATGCAATAAGCCTTTACTAATAAAAAGAAGCAGGGGTTGGGGGGCGGTGAGAGGGGAGAGAGAGAGAAGGAGAGAAGGTACTCAACTATTTTATCCCCAAAAACTAGATACTGGCAGTTGATTTTTTTCTGGTATTCAAAGAACGATCATTTTTAAAGCCTAAATTTATTGTAACTGTAGAGGAGAAGCAAAAGCAGGAAGTTAGATTTCCCTCTTGATGCTACTTTTACAAACTTCATTGAGAATTTTTTCATTTGGGGTAGATTTGGAAGCCTGGTTTCAATTCTGTCTTTTAACATGAATTAGACAATTTATGAGGTTACCCTTTCTGAGAAGTAGAACTGATTGGCATGCCCCTATTAAATTTGCTACAATGGTCATCCTTCAGTTGTTCTTAGAGTAAGGAAGGTTGGAGTGGGTGCCTCATATGACTGTTTGGGAGAGTCAGGAGACATCCTTTCATTAACTTTGTGTGTGTGTGTGTGTGTGTGTGTGTGTGTGTGTGTGTGTGTGTAATTTATAACATATATGTAGTTGTAGATGGACACAATTCCTTTATTTTATTAATTTTTATGTGGTGCTGAGGATTGAACCCAGTGCCGCACACGTGGTAGGCAAGTGCTCTACTACTGAGCTAAAAACCCAGCCTCCCTTTCATTAACTTTAACTTTTAGTAGACTTGTTTGTATTTCATCTCTTGGACATACCATCCAAGATATTTCACAAAAATTCTGCTTCCTCTTTCCCTGAAGCCACTATTCATGGGACTCTAATAAATAAGAGTAACAACTTTGTAACTTGGCTGAGGGCGTCCCACCACAGTATAGTATTTTTGCACGCCATCTGTATGACAAATCTTTATGTGGTTATTGGCTGTATTACATGTTTAGGCACTATATAAAAGAACATATAAAATAACAATTTTAAAGTAAAGATAGAATCAAATGACCTTCAAAACTATTTTAATCCAAAGATTCTTTGATTGTTAAATCTTTCCGTTGTTTCTGTATTTATAGTCTAAACTCACATGACAGCTATCTGGACATTTTTAATGTGTATCCAGCTAAGTCCCTTCACTCCATCTAGAAGCTATGAAAGAAGAGATCCAGATCATTCCATTCTTCCAACTGCCCAAGATGGAAGCTTTGTGAATAATTTCACCTGTTAATCTCTCTCTCTCTCTCTCTCTCTCTCTCTCTCTCTCTCTCTCTCTCTCTCTCTCTGTGGTTCCGAGAGGTCAGAGATGAGGAGCTGTAGCCAGTAGATACTTATAAATTTATGTTAATGGATTGCTCTCTAAGGGACTTTCCAGATTTGGTCAGGGAAGTTCAATGATTCTGTCAAAACTCTGGCTGGACCCTGGAAACACGCAGCTTGAAGATAGTCTCTCAAAGCCCAAGAGGGAAGAACAATTCTTACAGTTTCTCCTGATGATTTTCTAGCATGTACCTACAGTCTCTGGAAAGTTCATGTTCTTCCTGAAGTTTCCAAGAATCAAGTGGACATCCCATCCAGGGTTTAACTGTGCCCTAGGTCACATATGTGACCTGAATATATGAGTGTGGAATACTAACGTGGTCCCAACACCTCCCCCTTATCGCCTCTGCTTCTCATTTTCACCCTGTGAAAATTGAGGACTCCTTGTCCTTCCTAAAATGTTATAGTACTCAGAGAGGGGCTACTTACATTGCTAACACCAGATAAGACTGGACAAGAGCTTCATAAAAGACTGACTATGTCAGAGTGTGTTCACAAATTATCTTCTTTCTGCATTTTCTGGTGATTTTATTTGTTTTCTTATTATCTGACTCCTCGTTAAGCAGAGATCATTTATGTCTTATTTACTCTTGAATTCCCGGGATCTCCAACAGTGTGTGGCATAAAGTAAATATTTTTTTGCATGAATAAATATTACTGGGACTGTGGGTATAGCACAGGGGTGGCATGTATGCTTAGCATATGTGGGTCCTGGGTTGAATATCTAGAACCCACGCCACCAAAAAAGAATTAACTAAAAATTACTTTAAAAAGTATTACATTTTCCTCTGTTCCCCTGTGCCATGCCCTGACTGCTTTCCTTCGCCACACTCTTCCACCATGATGTTCTGTCTCACCTTGGGGCCAGAGCAATAGAATCAGCCAACTATGGACTGAGACCTCTGAAGCCTTGAGCCCCAAATAAATGTTCCTTCCTCTTAAAAAAAAAAGTTTTAAATTTCATCTAAGTTCAGAACAGTTGGGTTTCTTGGGGAAAATATATAAGAAACACAGATATATATTTACCTACCTAACTTTTATCTTGCTTAAGTTTATTCTGTTGACCCTAGGACTTTTTTTTAAATATATATTTTTAGTTGTAGATACAGAAGCTATATTTTATTCATTTGTTTTTTTAATGTGGTGCTGAGGATCCAACCCAATGCTAGACAAGCACTGGGCTACAACCCCAACCCTGACGCTAGGAATTTTAGCATAGTGAACAAGAGGCCAATAACAGACTATTGTTCATGGTTTATTCTAAGGGGCTATGAAAGGTTAAAACTAACCTACTTCTTCAAGCCAGGTAGCATCTTCTGTCAGCATTCAGCTGGACTGTACTATCTACATATTCTATAGTAGAAAAGTACCAGACTGCACTTAAATGGGATAATATGAACAAGCATTTCTATACTAAAGAGGATAACTATTTGTCTTTAGTCTTGTGGATGATAGGAACTAGCTTTACTCATTTTGTGTGTATCAAATAAAGAAAATCTGGATGTCCTGAAGCTTATCTTCCCTGAAAAAAAGGATGTGATTGATCTTTTCCTAGCTTCTGCTTTCAGTTTCACTCTGATTTTTGTCTCTTTGAAAAGTCTGACTTCCTTTGTTCATCATAACACCTTAAAAAGTAAACACAATTTGTAAGATAAATCTGCCCCCCATATTATAGTGTATCACATATGTCAAGAATCTGTGGAAGAATAGGCATCCAATAAATGATCCCATGATTATTAATTTTATCATTATCAATATCTTCTAATGTTGGCAATTACTACCATTTATTAAGACTTTATTCTGGGGCTGGGAGTGTAGCTTAGAGTTGGAGCACCTGCTTCGTATGCACACAGCTTTAGATTGGATCCCTTATACCAACAACACCCACAACAAAGAGAGATTTTTTTTCTGTGCTAAGAAATGTCTTAATGCTCTGCATTCATTTCCTTATTTAATCCTAACAATACTTCTACGAAGCATCTATTATATTGCCATTATTTTATCAGTAAGTAAACTAATACAGAAAGGTTAAAAATCTTTCCAAGGTTCCTTTATCAATATATGACACAGCTGGGGTTTGACCCCCTACCAGTCTAGCTCTATTTCAAATTATTTGTACCTTTCTTTGGGGTTAGCTCATGTTACTGGTTGATTTTATTTCTCCATTAGAAATGGAAAATTTTAGTTATGAAAATGCTGATATTTTTGCATAAAATTATATAAAATTAAGAGAGTCTATTCCAGTACACACACACACACACACACACACACACACACACACGCACACACTATATTTTATTTTATTCCTTAAACAATTCACAAGGATATTTGAGAAATTTGGCACTCATTGCTAATAGCAGCAATTTACAGCCACCTCTCTAAACCCAGGAATATTCTCTGCCATCACTCAAGTTAATTCTATCTACCTGATGAAGAACAAGATTCTCTGTCCCTGAAAAAGTATAATTGCATGAGACTTTCAATCCAGCAACATTCTGATGTCCAGAGGAAAAGCTCTATTCTCTTTGTTCACTAATTTTATTTATTTAATTTTTCTTTTTTAAAAAAAAATTATTGGGTTGGGGATGTGGCTTAAGTGGTAGTGCACTCGCCTGGCATGTGCAGGGCACTGGGTTCAATCCTCAGCACCACATAAAAATAAAATAAAGATGTTGTGTCCACCGAAAACTAAAAAATAAATATTAAAAAATTCTCTCTCTGTCTCTCTCTGTCTCTCTCTCTCTCTTTCTTTAAAAAATGTATTTATTTATTCTCTCTCTTTAAAAAAACTTATTTGTTCTTTTTTGTTATATATAACAGTAGAATGTATTTTGACATATCAAACATACTTGAAGTATAACTTCCCATTTTTGAGGTTGTACATGATGTGGAGTCACTAACTTGATTTAAAATCAGATATGAAAATGTTTTCTTGCAGTATTGGGAAGTAAGAAATACATCCCACCTTTGAGTGTAGGCATAACTCCTTGTAGATATTAATTATTCTCATTTTTTTTACTACTGTGGAACTCCCTGAACATCTCTTCATAGATTTACTTAGAAATTTTTCTTGTGTATAATTTGCTGTACGCAGAAGAAATACACAATGAAATGGGAAGTTGTGAGTATACTAATAAATTGAGCAACCATAATTCTAGCTTGAGCATAAAAACTAGAATTTTATCAATACCATTGATTCTAACTGTATACACCTATCCTGACCTGATATTCTTTAGCCTCGATCATCATTAATTATTTTAGATGCATACTTTCTTGTTTTGGTAAGACTGGAAAGACTCAAAATGTTTTGTGACTTAAAAAAATCAGTTCTAGTTTTCTGCACAAACTTTGAAATAATAAATGTGACTTCCATGGCAGCTGCCCCTTTCCCACATTCTTTCTTTTGATACACTTAAATATAAGCTAAAATTACTACTTTTCTTTTAGAGATTATTGTGGTTTCAATTTTCATTGTGTCCTTGTGGTTTTTCTGTCTTAGCTACCATTATAAATGTCTCTTTTATTCCCCCATGTAGTCACTTTCTTAAATACTTTCTTTAACACATCTTCAATGGAGTGTGGTTTGACTGCCATCTGCCAACCTCAGGGATATTGTGATATATTTTTATTTTTTATTTTTTGGTACCAGGGATTAAACTCAGGGGCACTTAACCACCAAGCCACATCCCCAGCCCCAGTTTGTATTTCATTTAGAGACAAGGTCTCACCGAGTTGCTTAATGCCTTGCTATTGCTGAGGCTGGCTTTGAACCCACTATCCTCCTATCTCAGTCTTCTGAGCCACTGGGATTACAGATGTGCACCACTGCACTAGGCCTATTTTGTTTTACTGCAAGTATAGTAAACATGCAGTGACAATTTAGGCTCTGTAAAGGAAGGGAAGAGAACATACATCTCTTAGATACCTGTCATGTATCAAGTACTTTGCCATTATTTCCCCAACTCAATACCCCTATTAGGTAATTGTCATTATGTCTGTATTAGGAGAAAACCAAAACCCAGAGAAATTCTAAGTAATGGAATCAAGATTTGGATCCAGGTCTTCTAGAGGTGTGATAGTGGGCAGATAGTTCTTGTGGGAGTCAGGCAGTGTCTTCCTAGAGAGCTGGTTCTTCTTTTCCTCTCCCTATCTCCTCACCCCTGGTTCAGGTGGAAATGGTAATGCTGTCCTATTCACTTCAGAGGGGCATTTGGGGCTTAGTGAGGTAATCTTTTAAATTTCAGAGGTCAGTACTATAGTCATCAGAGGCATCATTCACCTTATTTTCTGATGGTCAGGCAGTGAGTGGACACATAGTTCTGTATCATTATTGTGGAGAGCAGATCCCAAAGCCCAGACTTCTCCTGCTCTCCATGATTTTCATTTACCATTCGGGGTCACATAGACTGACTTGAGTATTTGCCCCTCCCCTCCTGCTCCTCATCTTCTCACTAAAATAATACAAAACCAGGACTCTAGGAATGAAGGGCCAGGAACAAGACTCCTATGACACAAACTCAATGATAAGTTCACAAAAATTTAATATTATTTTAAAAATAGGATAAAATATTATATCAGTAAATATAAATTTAGGTCAATTATCATAGAAATCTAAGATGAAATTAGCAAGAAAAAAACTAGGGGGGCTGGGGATGTGGCTCAAGTGGTAGCTCACTCGACTGGCATGCGTGCGGCCCAGGTTCGATCCTCTGCACCACATACAAAAAAAGATGTTGTGTCTGCTGAAAACTAAAAAATAAAATAAAATAAAAAATTTAAAAAATTAAAAAGAAAAAAGAAGGGCTGGGGATGTGGCTCAAGCGGTAGCGCGCTCACCTGGCACGTGTGTGGCCCGGGTTGGATCCTCAGCACCACTTACCAACAAAGATGTTGTGTCCGCCGAGAACTAAAAAAAATATATATATATTAAAAAATTCTCTCTCTCTCTCCTCTCTCACTCTATCTTTAAAAAAAATAAAAGAAAATAAAATAAAAAGAAAAAAACTAGGTTTTTGTTTGTTTGTTTGTTTGTTTGTTTTTGGAAACAGGGATTGAACCCAGGGGCACTTTACCACTGAGCTACATCCCTAGCCATTTTCATTTTGAGACAGGGTCTCACTAAGTTCCTTAAGGCCTCACTGAATTGCTGGGTCTGGCTTTGAACTTGCCATCCTCCTGCCTCAGCCTCCTGAATCACTGGGATTATAGGCGTACACCTGGCAAAAAACAACTTTTAAATACAAAGTGATAATCACAGCTTTAGGGAGCATTTCACAAGTAAAAAGGTTTGTGTATGATAAATGGCACCCATCAATTGCTATTCCTAACTATTTTGTTGGTCAAAAGATCTGAATATAAAAAAATGATGATTCTTTTCCAAATTCTCTCTTTGCCTCTGCTGTTGGTTGATTTCCTTTGACACCCTGCAGATTAGTCATGACAATGAGAAACAGTGGGTGTATGTTAGCATTCTGAGGGTGGTTTGGAGATTTACTCCCACTTAGTTGATAAACTTCCTCCTTCTTAACGGTTTTCTAGCCTCCAATCATTGCCAACTTTCCAAATTCTCTGTGCATGTTGCTCAGGAAGCACAAGTAGTCATAAACCACAGAGGTTGGTTCTTGCCAACTATTGGACTCAACCTGTAGAAAACTGGACAAAGCACAACTAGCCCTTCCAGGAGTCCAGGTAACTCCAAAGTGAAGAAAGTGAACTCATATTGTGTAAATTGTACCCAGAACTGTCTCAGGAAGTATCACAGCTTCCTGATTGCAAACCCAGATAGTCTAAGACTGTAGCTGCTAAGGACAAAAGCCACCAACCCGCCAAAATGAAGAAAATGACATCTCAAGTCTGCAGTGGTGAGAAAGTCCCATTAAATATATCAGGGGCTAAAAGAGAACTCAGATAAAGGAATTGGTTTTGTGTCTTAAGCAAGCAAAGATCACCCAGAGCTTTGGTAATAACAGGGAACCAGAGAGATCTGGGTTTGATGGTTGAAGTCATGAAGTCAGTTTCTACATGATTGTTTCACTGTAGAGCATTTTGAATCTGATGAAGGATATTATGGATATGGGGTGAGTTAAAGGAACTCTAAAGTGGAAAGGTCTACCTCGTAAAATGTCTTTTGTGCTTAACCTGTTTTCAGGGCCTCCTCTAAAATATAAAATCCACAGTGTACTGTTAATATTAAGAAAAAAGGCTATGTAGCCTTAAGTAATTATAAATACATCACTGATCTGTCACTGAAGAAAGGAGTTTATTAATTTCAAAAACGGTAGTGCGAATCAGAAATCTGGTCGGGGCACAGGCACCAAACCTGTTAGTCTGAAGCTTTTTTCGAATTCCAGAGAATCCTTCCTCCTTTGAGGCTACATGCAGTAGAGCATGGAGTTAGGAGTTAAAACTTAGAGCTGACTAAGTGGAGAATCTAATAGGATTCCCTCAGTGGAAGACTGGATGAAAAAAATCACCCAGTACAGTCAATGTTAGACTCATACTGGGAAAAAAAATGCCTTTTCGTCTTGGTGCTAGTGGAGGGAATATTAATCTTCTTTGAGAATAAAACAGGTTGGTTCTTGCTTGTGTTTTCTGTCAGAATTCACTTTGTTCACTCTCTTTTAAATGTAGAACTCTTAGTTAAAATTTTAACCTAAACATCCATAGTCCCAGATTGGTAATAGCCTGAGTAATCGATAGAAATAAACAGAAAATTATCTGTAGGAATTTAGTTTTAAACCAGACCTCAAGTAATTCCTGCAGGTCACGTTCAGGGAAAATAGGAAACTTATATTAAAAAAAAAATCACAAGCTGGGAATGGTGAGGCAGGTCTGTAATCCCAGTAGCTTGGGAAACTGAGGCAGGAGGATCACAAGTTCCAAGCCAAACTCAGCAACTTAACAAGACCCAAAGCAACTTAGTGAGACCCTGACACAAAATAAAAAATAAACAACAAACAAACAAAACATCAACAACAAAAAACAAACCACCCCAAACCACAAAGCATACAATGAAAACAAAAACACCATGAATGAGAATTGTCAGAAACAAATTTTAACAAATATAGACCCACAAATATTCCAGATGTTAGAATGATTAAAACAAACATCAGATAAGCTTAACAGAACAAGATGAAGACTTGAAAAAATGATCAGAGAATAATGGCAATGAAGAATGACCAAGCATGGGATGGCAAATTGATGTAACCACTCTGTAAAGCAGTGTGGAGATTCCTCAGAAAACTTGGAATGGAACTACCATTTGACCCAGCTATCCCACTCCTCAGTATCAAAGGACTTAAAATCAGCATACTATAGTGACGAAACCACATCAATGTTTATAGCAACTCAATTCACAATAGCTAAGCTGTGGAACCAGCTTCAACAGATGAATGAATAAAGAAAATGTGGTATATAAACACAATCGAATATTACTTAGCAATAAAGAAAAATGAAATTATGGCATTTGCCAGTAAATGAATGGAACTGGAGACTATTGTGCTAAATGAAATAATCCAATCCCCCAAAACCAAGTCCAAATATACTTTCTGATATTTGGATGCTAACATACAATATGGTGGTGGGGAGGGAAGACTAGAAATTCATTGGATTAGACAAAAGGATATGAAGGGAAGGGAGGGGGAATGGGAATAGGAAAGCTAGTAGAGTGAATCAGACCTAACTTTCCTATGGTTATATATGAATACACGACCAGTGTAACTCCACACCATGTACAACCACAAGAATGGGAAGTTATACTCCACGTATGTATGATATATCAAAATACATTCTGCTGTTATGTACAACTAAAAATAACAAATAAAAATTTTAAAAAAGACCAAGCAGATTTGAAAGTAAATATAACTTGTAGAAATAAAACAGATCAAAGAACAGAAGAGATAAACAGAAAACAAATAATGTTAGAGTCAAATGTGTGTGTGTCTACAATCCCATTATATTTAAATGTAAATTACTTAAACCAGTGTTTTTCAATACAGTAGCAACTAGTTACCTGTGGCTATTAAGCACTTGAAACATGGCTAGAGTGACAAGGAACTGCATTTGGAATTTTTATTAAAAATTGCACAGTTTCAAATACCCCAATTAATAGTAAGATATTATTTGATCAAATAAAAAAGATGTAATTATATATTGCCTACAAAAATCCATTTAAAAAGACACAAATAGGTTCAAAATAAAAGAATGAAAGAAGATATACCATGATAGCACTAATTAAAAGAAATTGGAAGCTGGTCATTGTGGCTTATGCCTGTAATCCCAGTTACTCAAGAAACTAAGGCAGAAGAATCACAGATTCAAGGCGAGGGGAATTTAGTGAAACTCTGTCTCAAAATAAAAATTAAAATTGCTGGTGGAGGGCTGGGGGTGTGGCTCAGTGGCAGAGTACTTGCCTACCACGTGTGAGGCACTGGGTTTGACCCTCAGCACAACATAAAAAAATTAATAAATAAAATAAGATTTGAAGAGTTCTTCATGTATTTAAAAAAATTGCTGGTGGAGTGCTTATCTAGCCTGTGTGAATCTCTGGGTTCAATTCCCACTACAGGAAAAAGCAAATAAAATTGGGTATCTATATTAATATCAGATAAAGCAGATTTCAGAGTAAGGTGTATTACCAGAGATGAAGAGGGTCATTTCATAAAGATACAGGGGACAATTCCTCAAGAAAAATGTCACAGCACTAAATATTTTTAAACCACTTATTGAGGTATGATTACCATACAAAAAGCTATAAATACTTGACATATACAGCTTGAATTTGGAGATAAGTGTATACCCAAGAAAGCACTACAATCAATGCCATAACATATCACCTTAAAGAATTTCCTTTCTCCTCCTCCTCCTCTTCCTCTTCCTCTTCTTATTTATTTATTTATTTATTTATTTTTTGTTGGTTAGTGGGTGCCGGGGATTGAATTCAGGCACTTAACCACTGAGCCACATCCCCAGCCCCTAGTTTGTATTTTATTTAGAGACAGGGTCTCACTGAGTTGCTTAGTACCTCGATTTTGCTGAGGCTGGCTTTGAACTTAGAATCCTCCTGTCTCTCAGCCGCTTGAGCTGCTGGGATTACAAGGTGTACCTTACCGCACCCAGCTTTCCCTTCTTCTTCTTTTTATTATTTTTTTCTTTTTTAAGTTTTTGTAGTTGTAAATGAACAGAATTCCTTTATTTGTTTATTTTTATGTGGTGCTGAGGATCAAACCCAGTGCCTCACACAGGCTAGGCAAGTGCTCTGACATTGAGCTATAGCCCCAGCCCTCCCTTCTTATTTTTTTTATTATTATTTTTGCATGGGTGATAAGAACACTTGACATAAGAGCTACTCCTTTAACACTTTTTTTTTTTTTTTTTGGTACCAGGATTGAACCCAGAGGTGCTTAACCACTGAGCCACATCCCGCCCCCCGCCTTTTTTTCTGAAACAGGGTCTCACTAAGTTGTGCTGGTTTGAACTTGTGATCTTCCTGCCTCAGCTTTCTAGGCCCCTGTGTTTAAAGGTATATACCACCGTATCTGGAAACACATGTTTAAGTATACGATATAGTATTAACTATAGGCACCATGGTATATAGTAGATTTCTATGACATGTTAATTTTGTATAACTGAAACTTTGTGCCCTTTGACTAATATGTCCCCTTACCCCCCACTTCCCTGCCCCTGGAAACCATTTTTCTCTCTCCTGTGAATTTGACTATTCTAGATTCCGTTTTGTTCTGCCAAAGGCCCATGTGTTGAGGGTTTAGTGCCCAGCCAAGGACACTATTGAAAGATGGTAGAGCCTTTAGGAGGTAGGGCCTAGGTGGAAAGAAGTCAGGTCATTAGAGGTATTCCCTTGAAAGAGATATTGGGATCCTGAACACTTCCTGTCTTTCTTTGCTTTCTGGCTGCCATGATATGAACAGGCCTCATTTACCATGTACTTGTACCAGGATGTACTGTATTATTATAGGAGTAAAGTCAAGTAACTATAGGCGGAAACTGTGAGCCAAATTAAACCTTTCATTCTTTTAAGTTAATTATCTCAGGTCTTTTGTCATAGTGACAGCTAACACCACATGTAACTAACATAACATACATATAAGTGGGATCATGTAGAATTTGTCCTTGTTCATCATGATAATATCTCACTTAGCATTATATCCTACCAACATACATCTATATTGTTGCAAATAGCAAAATTTCCTTCTTTTTTAAGGCCAAATACAATTCCATTGTATGTATTCACTACATTGTCTTTACTCCTCAATGGCTTTGTGTGTTGGCTATTGAAAATATAGCTACAATGGACATCGGAGTGCAATCATGTCTTTGAGATTTTTATTTCAATTCCTTTGGATATATACTCAGAAATGGGATTGCTAGTTCTATTTCATTTTTTTGGGGGGGGAAACTTTATACTATTTCTACTTTGGCTGTACTAATTTACATTGTCACTAACAATGTACAATATTGCCAACATTTTTATATATATATATATATATATATATATATATATATATATATATATATGACAATAGCCATCTTAAATAAGGTGAGATGATATCTTGTGGTTTTGATTGGAATTTCTCCTGATGATTAGTGATGTTAGCACCTTTTTATATATCTAGCATTTTAAATATATTAATGTTTCTTTTATGTCCCAGAATATAGCCTAGCTTAGTAAATAGTTATTTCTTTTATTTACTTTTTGTAGTACTGGGGATGGAACACAGGCTGCTCTTCTTATTTTTTTCTTAACTTTAAAAAGAATGTGCATTCTTTGTATATGATTTGTGTGTGTGGTGCTAGGGACTGAACCCAGGTCTTAACCCATGATAGGAAAATGCTCTACCACTGAGGTATACCCCCAGCTCTCTATGTATACCTTAACAGGAATGTGCAATCTGCTGTTGTTGGATGGAATGTCTTACATATATCAACTAGTTAAAGGTTGTTTATAGTCTTGCTTATATCTATATGTTCTACCAATTATTGAGAAATCCTATTATAATTGTGGATTTATGTATTTCTCCCTTAGTAGATTAATCAGTTTTTGCTTCATGTATTTTGAAGCTCTGTAAAGGGCCAGCAAACTGAGTTTCTTTTTTTAATTTCTTCTTAATTTTTAGTTGTAGATGGATGCAATCCTTTATTTTATTTTTATGTGGTGCTGAGGATCAAACCCAGTGTGTCACACACACTAGGCAAGTGCTCTACCACTGAGCTATAACCCCAGTCATCACAGAAGAATTTCTTTAATGTGTTGAGAGAAAATAGCTATCAACCTAGAGTTCCACATTCATGAAGTTGTATTTTAAGAAAAGGGATTATGGGGCTGGGGTTATGGTTCAGCGGTAGAGCGCTGGCCTAGCAAGTGCAAGGCCCTAGGTTCGATCCTCAGCACCACATATAAATAAATAAATAAATAAAAAGAAAGGTATTGTGTCCAACTAGAACTAAAAAATAAAAATTACCAAAAAAGAAAAGGGATTATATGAAGAATATTTTCAGGCAAACGAAAACAATAGAAACACCTGTCATCCCCAATAATCTGAGAGAAATTACTCAATATTACTCCCTAAAGAAAATTCTAAGAGATGTAGTTTATGTAGATGTATTTTATAAAAAATGAAAGGCCTGAGATTCAATAAGGAATGGTGGTAAATGGCATATCTCCACAGACATTGACTATGGAACCGAAACCTGAAACAATGTTTACTTTTAGGAAGGAAAATAGAATATAATTAAAACACTAGATTTATACTACAATTAAAGTTTTCCAGGGTCCTTGATTATTTGGGAATAAGATAAATATATTAACTTCAGACTCTATTTTGTTAGCATGTTAAACTATCCCCAAAATACTAGAGTACATATACTTTCCAAAAATTAAAGGGAAATGAAATTAGAAAATCAATTTAAGAGAAGGCAAAGCAAGAAAGAGGTTAAAAAAAAAAAAGCAACAGATAGTAACAAGTCTAGAACACTTAGCCTACCACTGGTGTGTAATCAAAAATATTTATTCTATTAAGTAATAAATTATATGTATATAAACTATTATATAAAAATTATTATTATGGGTTAGGGTTATGGCTTAATGGTAGATTGCTTGCCTAGCATGTGTGAGGCACTGGGTTCAATCTTCAGTACCACATTAAAAAATAATAAAAGTATTGTGTCCACCTATAACTAAAAAAATTTTAAAAATTATTATTATGGCTATTTCTATTTTGATTATTTGTTATGTATATAAATTGCTGCTATTACGGTTATTTCTATTTTGATAAACCTCTCTGTAGCATTCCAGACAGGGACCCTTGGGGCTAGGGTTGTGCTCAGTGGTAGAGCACTTGCCTAGCATCTGTGAGGCACTGGGTTTTATCCTCAGCACCACATAAAAATAAATAAATAAAATAAAGTAATTATGTCCATCTACAACTAAAAATATTAAGAAAAAAAAAAGACAAGGACCCTTAAACAGTTAAGTTCCTCTAGTTCTGATAACTGCTAGATGTAAAAGGCAGTTATCTTGAGATATTAAAAAGCTTTATTAAGGACTGGGAGTAGAGCTTAGTGGTAGAACACTTGCCTAATATGTTTGAGGCTCTGGATTTAAACCCATTTTCACCAAAAAGAAGATGGAGGAGGTGGAGGGAAGAGGAGAAGAAGCAAGCAAGCTAGCTCTATTATTTATAAGGTGTATAACCTGAAGCTAGTCACATCTGTAAAATGAGGGGGTTGAAGTTCAGATTGGGTAGTTCTATACTTTTAAATCCTTATTCACCCAAAGAGAGGAAATCTGACTGGCCAAAAATAGTTTCAGAAATAGCTTGTTGGGTGAGTGGCCATCACAAAACCACAAGCTCTTACAAGTTCAGTTCCCACCAAGTAGGAAGCCGTGGCTCTTCTCAGTCATACCAGAACCTGACAAGTTTGGAAGCTGCCTGAGCAGAAACAAAGCAAAAGCAAGCCCCCTACTCAGAGGAACCTTGGAAACTCTCCCTTCCCAGTCAGGGACTCCAGAGAGAGTCTGCAGACTCAGAACTCTGCATGAAACTCTGGGGTTGGGTGGCCAGAAAAGAGTGAAGCTATCAAAGAAACCCACTCTCCTTTCTCCTAATACCACAAAGATTTCTCAAATGCATCCCTCCCAAACAAAAGTCTTCTTGAACCTTGAACATCTTGAATCCTTGTAATTCACAGATAATATCAGTTCTTTATCCATGTATATGCACATGGTAATATGATAATGCCCTCCTGATCTAGGCCTTGCAGAGGAAACTTGGTTATGGAAGATAACTGGTTAACACTCCAAAAATAAACCTGGTCCATGTGATGGCTGCTGAGGGAGGAGGGCAGAGAGCTGGGGATTATCCAAGCTTCTTGGGAAGTTTCCTTGAATTTGGGTGTGGTGCAATTCCTTCTGCTGTTCCTAAGTGTGGTTTATCTAATCTTCCTTGAAACAACTCTGTTGACTGACTGCTTTGTCACTGATAAATTTGCTGAACCTCCTCCCTATAACTTTTGAAGTTGGGTCTGCCTTGTCTGAAGGTAATGTCATAGCAAAAAGATATAATAATATACAAGAATATTTCCCTGAGCATTGTTTAAAGGAGTGAACTATCAGTAAGAACCCCTCAGCAAAGGCACTGGCACATCCATATATTGTAATGGTAAGATTTGACATGCAGCAAAGCAAGTTGCTAAGTAGTATGTAAAACATAATCTCATTTTGGTAAAAATAAATGATCACAATAATAATGTTAATATACACAGGAACAAAATTGGAAGAACATATGTTAAGTGTCCAAGATGCTAACGATGATTACCTGAAGATAGAGTGAACTAGGATGGAATTTGGGGAGATTTTGCTATATGTGTTATGTATCTCTGCAATGTTTGAATTTTATATTTCTTTGTGTTACTTTTGGATCAGAAGGAAAAAAGAAGGGACGACAGAAGGCAGGATAGCCTTAAAAACATTTATTACTGGCTTCCAGGAACTGATGCTATATCCTCTCACCAACCAGCTTGAGGATTTGGTGCTGATTTGCATTCATGATCAAATGCCTTTTCTTGAGACACAGAGACATAGAGACATTTTCCAAAGTTGCAAGTTTTACTTCAAAATACACAATAGCAATTTATTGCCTTCATTCATTTGTAATGTCTCTGTTCTGAACAGGTCATGTTATACCTATAGGCATTTATATATTAAAATACTTGAGGCAGCTTAGTGTAGTACTTTTTAGAAAAAATATTTATTTTTTTAGTTGTAGTTGAACACAATAACTTTATTTTATTTATTTATTTTTTGTGATGCTGAGGATCAAACCCAGCGCCTCGCACATGCTAGGCGAGCACTCTACTGCTGAGCCACAATCCCAGCCCCAGTGTAGTATTTTTTAAATATTTAAAAAAAAATATTTTCCCGTTGTCGATAGACCTTTATTTTATTTATTTACATGTGGTGCTAAGAATTAAACGCAGTGCCTCACACATGCTAGGCAAGTGCTCCACCACTGAGCCACAATCCCAGCCCCCTTAGTGTAGTACTTGATCACTGAATTTAAAAAATTATTTATATATCATTTTCAATTAAATTGATGAGCCATACTATTTTTTATGTTTTAGCTTTTTTTAAAAAATTACTCAATATGTGAGACTATTGTAACAGGAAGAATGAAGAGTTTCAAGATGCTGAGATTACAGTCTGATGCAGACTACCCATTAAAAACTTGAAGGTTCCTCTGGGTTTAAGTTTTAACATATCTACATATGTGCAACTGAAAATCTTGAACCCTAACACTGGTTTTCTGGATGTTTCTAAGGAGTGTATTTTCTTTAACTTTATATTTAGGGACCCAGACTTACTAATGGTATATTTTCATAGGATTTTGGGTTTGCAATTTATTTCATTCCCCCAGATTCAAAAAACACCATCATTAGTATTATCATCATTATATTAAAAATAGCTTACAAATTAGTAGATATTGAGGCTGGGGCTGTAGCTCAGTGGTAGGGCACTTACCTTGCACGTGTGCGGTACTGAGTTCGATCCTCAGCACCACATAAAAATAAATAAATAAAAGATATTGTACAAACTACAACTACAAAAATATTTTTTAAAATAGTAGATATTTACTACTTACTTACAGTTATTACCAATTAACATTTAGTATTCACTGAATACAACTATTATTTAATTAAATGATTTCTTTTTAGTTGGCATTTTGAAGGATATGAAGATAACTTGGACCCTGAAGGCAAACAAATGATATCTCTGTGTTCAAAAATGTGTATGTGTGTGTGCTTGTGTGTTTGAGGGGGATGTCAGATAGTAGGCTATGTAGTTCTCTATCTGAATAAAGGATTTCCTGCCCAGAAAACTGAGGATGTTTCATGTGGGAGTTGGTATTATATTTAAGTCTTTAGAGAAATTCCAAGTAAAAGAAGGAAGGCAGAGATAGGAATATTCAGGGTCCTGAATACATTGCTGCTGGAGTATGTGGTACCTAAAGGCAAGACACAAAAAAGTAGGCTATAGGGACAATGCCAAGAATGTTCCATTATAAGGACCAAGAGATCATCCCAACACCTTCATTTTACAATGAAGGTTCTAGGCTCCACAGAGGAAAGGAAGTTCTTCAGTGATGGGGATGGACTTAGACTACAATCTCTTCTTGCTCTAACAGTTGGGCTTTCAGGCAGGCTGAGACAGATCAAGGAATGCCCAGAATGCCAAGTTAGGGCAGTTGTCTCAGTGCACAGGAAAGACATTGGAAGTTTTGAGCAGGATGCAGGTAGCAAAGATGAGGCAGGGACTAAGATAATTTCAAGGTTCCTAGGAGAAATGATTGAGAAGGTAGAAATTATATTTTGGTTAACTAATTGCATATTGCATGGCTTGTGTTAACACACAGAATCAACTCTAGAAAAAAACACACTGATTAGTTTAATTTAAAAAAAATCAGGAGTTGGGGATTGAGCACAATGTTATAGCTCATGCTTAGCATGCACTAGATCCTGGGTTAGATCCCCAGCAAAAACAAAAAAGAAAAAATATTAGTTGTTTTGAAAGTAACCATTTGATTGAATGTAATCTCTTAAGCAAGCGGTCTTCTGACATGGACTATAGTTTTAAAGAGTACATTCACTAATGTACTCTTTAAAGGAAGTGGATAGTCTGTAATATGAATCAGATCTTCAGTTTGTCTTTTCTGAATATTTGTTTTTGCCCTTTAGAGACGTAAGTCTTTATCACTTGAGTCCAAAACCCTTATATGACCTTGCATTTTCTTCATATTTTAATAAGAAAGTAATGAAATAATGACTCTTTTTTGAGTTCTTATTAGAGACTTGTTGTAGTTGCATTTTTTATACCTTTTATTTATTTATTTATTTTTAATGTGGTGCTGAGGATTGAACCCAGGTCCTCAAATATGCTAGGGAAGCGCTCTACTGCTGAGCCACTTAGTCCCAAGTTGCAGTTATTTTATTCTTACATTTACTTTTCTCACCAGTAGCATCTCTCAGCACACCTTTTAAAGATGTTACTTTTGGGGCTGGGGTTGTGGCTCAGAGGTAGAGTACTTGCCTAGCATGCATGAGGCACTGGATTTGATCCTCCACACTACATAAAAATAAAAATAAAGGTATTGTGTCCACCTACAACTAAAAAGTAAATGTTAAAAAAAAAAAAAAGCTACTTTTGGTTACAGATATGGAAAGCGGACCAGTCAGCAGCACAAGTCCTATTGCCTTCATCTGTAGATTTTTAGGTCACAGAGTTATCACACAATTACTAGGTTCTCAAGGGAGGGGAAGCCATGAGCAGAGAGAGTCTGAGTGTCTGGATTCCAATTCCGGCTTGGAATTGTGAGACTGTAGGCAAGTCTCAAGGTGTCTCTGAAGCTGATTCTCTAAAATGGATAACTCATTCTGGGTTTGTGCTGGTTCTGAGAACTGACAGACGATGTGCCAACAGAGTTGACCACAACGGGCAGGCCCACAGTAAGCACCTTGATCAACTCTGCGTTTTGTGAATTGCAGCGGGCACGCACGTGAAGTGCTGAGACTTGAGCCCAGGGCCTCGCACGTGCTAGACAAGCGCTGAGCTACATCCCCAGCCCTTTTAATTTTGAGACAAGAGTCTCACTAGATTGCCTAGACTGGCTTTAAATTTGTCATCTTCTGCTTCAGCCTCCTCTTTAGAGCAGTTGGGGTTACAAATGTGCACCACAATGCCAGGGGAACAGCAGCATTTCTGAGTGGGACTGTCAATATGCCCTTATTTCAGATGCTCTCTACAATTAAAAAAGCTGTAACAAAACACTTTCGTTTACTTCTCCAGGGTCAACTGTTACGAGAGCATTATTAAAAGCCTTTAAGGAAGATGTGTATTTCCACATCTCTGATTTATGTAAAACTACCTGCTCCAAACCAAAACAGACCCTTTCTTTCTGTGTCTGGCTCGCTCCCCAGCTGTTCACATTCCCTCTGGGATTGTTAGGCAGCTCCACTCGCTCAGCAGGAGCCCGAGGAAAGTAAACATCTCCGCCAGGCAGGTGCCCCACCCACCATTTTATTTTGCTAAATCACTCCTTTAGCTAATATTTCAGGGACAGACACGCGACGCATCTGGCTCCAGCCAAATATTTTCAGTCACAAGGTAAATATTTGCCAGTTCCACTGCAGTAACATAGGTAGCAAGAGAAACAGGAGACCATTCAGCAACTTTCAATCAGGGCCCAAGCAGCTGCCAGGACTGTGGCCCCGCCCCTTTCCCGTGAGCCCTTTTGCGGCCCCGCCCCCGCACTTCCGGTCTCGGTGTTGGGCTCGTGGGTCCGAGTTTCTCTGAGGCTAGTCCAGGCCCGGCCCAGTTTTGCTGAGTTGCAGGCTTGGCGAAACTGATATCTTTTACAGCAAGTGTTGCCTTTGTTCATGCTCCACAACTCCTCGAAAGGGTGTTGGTTGTAGCCATCTGGAGGTATCCCGACACACTAAGAGTTAGGAAGCCTCCAAGGACTCTTGGTGAGGTGTGATTTGAGGGGAAAGGCCTCTCTGAGATACTTCTCAGGGCTCCTGCCCATTACTTTAATTGTTATTTGAGGAGACTTTCTTTGAGTCAAGTGTTTTGAGGTGTAGTTAATAAGCAATGCCCTGGGCTTTGTGTCTTAAAAGGGTGCTTGCGCTTAAGTAGAAGTGAAAATACTAACCTTTTAAGGTACGTTTTAGGTAGGAAGAAAAGGAAAAGGGGGTAAGGATATAGGGAAAGGGGAGCAGGTTGAGAACTAGTAAAAGCCAAGTTCCTGCCTCACTCTGGCAGTGGTTCCTTTATTTACTTATTTTTATTTTTTATAGTTGTAGATGGACAGCATGTAATTTTTTATGTGGTGCTAAGGATTGAACCCAGTGCCTCACATGCTTGGCAAGCGCTCTGTCACTGAGCTACAGCCCCAGCCCCCTTTATTTATTTTTTAAAAATATTTTTTCAATTGTAGTTGGACAGAATATATTTTTATGTGGTGCTGAGGATCAAACCCAGTACCTCATACATGTGAGACAAATGCTCTACCACTGAACTACAACCCCAGCCCCTGTTGCAGTGGTTCTTAACCTTCTTGGAGTCCTTTCAGGAATTGGATGAAAACTAAGAACCATTTTCCTGGGAAAAAATTTGTGAACAAAGCACTTTGCCTGTAATTAAAGGAACTCATTTACAGACGCCTGTGGGGGGAGGACAAGAACCTTAGGTTAGGAAACTTCTGATGTTCTGTGCCTGAGATCCCAGAATTCCTTGTCTTGCCCAGAGGTAGGGCTAGGGTGAGGAGAATGAGTCATTTTCCTTGGAAGTACTTATGGGAGCATCTAAAAGTACAGAAATAAAAATATATTTCAAATAATCAAATCTGCAATGACAGGCTGTGGTCTGCCATCTTTTATTGTAAACAAAATTTTATTCAAACTGGGGCCAAGGGGCTGGGGTTGTGGCTCAGTGGTAGAGCGCTCACCTAGCGCCTTCCAGGCCCTGGGTTCGAGCCTCAGCACCACATAAAAAAATAAACAAATAAAAACAAAGATATTGTGTCCAACTACAACTAAAAAAAATAAATATTAAAAAAAAAAAGGCCAAGACTAAGGTGAGATGGGTGAGGCATTACTGTACAAGTGCAGAGGCAGATACTCTCCTTATTTAAATTTTTTATATTTTGTTCAGGGATTTTTAAAAGTTTTAAAATCATGCATTAGAGTATTTGTTTTGAATACTGAGTTTTTGCCCCTCCCCTGCTCCCCATTAGTGTTTGCCTTCTTGGTCTTGCTGATGGGATACTGTATGCTAGGCCCTGAGTACCCACACTTCCATAAAGTGAGGGTGAGAAAATGTTTGAACTAGTCCTGGATCTGCCACTTTCTGGAGGCATAACCTCCAGACAGGCTGTTTAACCTTTCTGATCCTCTTCTTTACCTTTTCAGTTCTGACAGTCTATGGTTCTGTGACTTTGGAAGAAGCATCTAAGTCATATTGTTCCCTTGAAAACAGAACTCTCAATGAGCACCCAGTTTTACTGAAGGTGGAATTAGATCATAGTTTTACTTAGCCTTCCAGGATTCTCTTTATTTGTCTCCTTGCTGGAGGGGCTTTGCATAATACAGCCTTTTATTTGTGTTAACATGAGGGCCTGAACTGCAAACTATCCCTTGAACTTGAGTGCTGATTGATAAACCCTTAAATATTTTGTGAACTGAAATGAGTAAAGTATGTAGAGATGATATTGTTTAAAGAAAAATGAGGTTCAGATAGATGAAGTCAGCCCAGGTATCAATGGTGAGATATATATATATATATATATTTATTCTTTAGTTGTAGTTGGATACAATACCTTTGTTTTATTTTTTTATTTGTTTTTATGTGTCGCTGCAGATCAAACCCAGGGCCTTGCCCGCGCTAGGCAAGCATTCCACTGCTGAGCCACAACCCCTGCCCCAATGGTGACATGTTTAGAACCAAAACTCCAGTCTTTGACTCCCATTCATTGTGCTTTCTATCTCATCATGATGAGATATGATGCCTTCCTGCTTCCCTCAAGAGTTTCCTAGAAGTATTTGGTTTCTACCTTATGATGGTCCCTCCAATTCCTATATGTTTTCTAGTTTCCTTTTTATAACCCTATTCCCCAAACAGCTCTGCAATTGACCTAGTCCCAAAGAATTGGAAGTAGAGTTCTTGAGCATTTAAACTTTCATGGAATAAAACAAAACAAAAAACTGCTACAAAGCATATAGTCTCAGAAAACTAATTTCCTTATTTCTTTTGAAAAAATTTAAGTTTGTTTTTGGTGTTTGGGATTGAACCCAACCCCTTGCATGTGCTGAGCATATGCTCTACCATTGAGCTCTCTTCTTGATGCCTTGAAAGTTACATGCAGAGAACAAATGATGGGTAACAACCCCATGAGGTCAGTGCTGTTATTACTGTTTACCAGTGAATAAACTGAGGCACAAAAATGTTAAGTAACTTTACAAGTATTTTTTTAAAAAAGAGCTAGAAAATGAGAGAGAATTTTAAAAAAATATTTATTTTTCAGTTTTCGGTGGACACAACATCTTTATTTTATTTTATGTGGTGCTGAGGATCGAACCCAGTGCCCTGCGCATGCCAGGCAAGCACGTTACCGCTTGAGCCACATCCCCAACCCTACTTTACAAGGTTTTAAATTTTAAAGGGTCCCCATAATGGTTCTTACTCTCTGCTCTTGATGTTGGGGAGAGATTGTGGGTGGGGATTGGGAATTGGGAGGGGCAATCTGAGATGAAAATTTTACCTCTAACTCCCACCCCCCAAAGAAAAAGTGACTTGCTTAAGGTTTCCCAGCTGAGTATCAGAACCAGAATTCAAATCTAACATCCTTGGGCTGGGGATATAGCTCAGTGGTAGAGTGCTTGCCTAGCATGTTCAGGGCCATAGTTTTAATCCTCAGTAATGTGCAAAAGGGAAAAACAATCCAGGCATCCTGACTCCAGGATCTGTTTCAACCAGAACACTATGTGGTCTTTCTTGTAGGCCATTTGGCTTCATCTTGAACAGTTCCAGCGATGGGATGCCAACTGTCTGAGAGGATTCCTGGCTCTGTTGCTGAATCATTTCATCAGTTAGAATGCCTTCCCTTCATTATTGGTTCATGCCATAGGCTGTTGTCCAAAATGTTTCCTATTGTTTAAATGAGAAGAGAGGTACAAAGGAGAGTGAAGACCACAAAGAAAAAAATCCCTCAGTCTGTCCCTCCTCCATTAAACATTCCTGACCTACTTCTAGTTCTGTGGGCTTCCTGAAAAGACAAAGTTCTCTCTTTCAGTTTTACCTTTTCAAAGTAAAGTTCCAACTCTTTGTGTTCTAGGAAAGATTTAAGGTAGCCTGCATGAGTTATAAAATATGATTAGCATAAATTAAAAGTATCTGACATGATCCAGTAGTTTTCACTTTTAGATATTTGCCTACAGAAATAGTTATAGGAGCTTACAAGGACAAATATTCAATATTTTTATTATATCATTTTTGAATTTGTATAAAACAGGCAATTTAAATGTCCATCATTAAGAAAGTGACTAAATAAATAATAAATAATGGAATACTTTCACTTTGCAATAAAAATGTAACTGTTTATGTACTAACATGGAAAAATGTCAGTAACATCTAAATGTGGAATTTAGAAAGTAATTTTTATAATTATATTTGTAAAAAGAATATTATTGTGTGCATTAAAAAAGATTTGGAAGCCTATGCTCCCTATTATTAATAATGATTACCCCTAGGGAGGGAGGTGGTGATAGGAAAGGATGAGAGAAGAATTCTCAAACAGGGTCATCCCATTATATTTTAGATTTAAAGGGCAAGGGTTTCCTAGGTACCATGCTCAGAGAGTATTGATCACATCTTCAGTATGTACTTGTAATTTAAACAATTGGTGTAGTAAACAATAATTTTAACAACAAATGAAGAAAAAAACAATTCTAAATCAATCTCTCCCCAAAAGGTGTCAACATTGTTTCTTTGCTGTTCAGACTACTTTTAGCTTACAATGCATAATATTAATATAAACTTACCATAATTGCTCTGGAGAAAGATCATTGGCATTTTAAAAACTGGTGCTTGATGACATGTCATTTACATTGTCACTGCAGGGTGTTAGAGAATTTCACAGGGTGTGGTGGTACATGTATGTTCATAGTCTCAGCAACTGGGGAGGCTAAGGCAGGAGGATCACAAGTTCAAAACTAGCCTCAGCAACTTAGCAAATTTAAGCTGTGTTCATTCAGCTTATCCTTCAAAAGTCACCCTGTTTTGGAATTTTAGGGACAACTCCTCACTCCTATTCTTTTAGGCCCCTTCACCCTTAGAGGTCTCTTTGTGTTGTGTTACAACTGTCTCCTTCTCTAGGAGCTTTGTGAGGATGGGAATTGTGTCTTTGAGATATCTCATAGAGTTGTAGTGAACATCTTCCATTCCATTCACTGGTCAAATCATACCCTAATCTTCCTCTGGAGACCTGTCCACTGCCTTACTCTTTTTTTTTTTTTGGTACTGGGGATTGAACTCATAGGCACTTGACCACTGAGCCACATCCTCAGCCCTATTTTTTTTAATATTTATTTTTTAGTTGTAGTTGGACACAATACCTTTATTTTAGGTATTTATTTGTATGTGGTGCTGAGGATTAAACCCAGGGCCTTACACATAGGTGAGTACTCTACTGCTAAGCCACAACCCCAGCCCACCCCCTGCCCTGTTTTTATTTTATTTAGAGATAGGACCTCACTGAGTTGTTTAGCGCTTCACCATTGCCGAGGCTGGCTTTGAACTTGTGATCCTCCTGCCTCAGTCTTCTGAGCCACTGGTATTACAGGTGTTAATCACCATGCCTGGCCACTGTTTTACTCTTAAGCCAGAGTTTTGGGTGGGACTGATCAAATTCTACCTTCAGAGATGGGTTCCTTCTGCTATTTACTCAGCTATAGTAAATAAGAAGAAAACACATTTTGGAAAGAAAAGCATCCTTTCTTTTTGTGGCAGCAATTAAAATAAATGTGATTCTCTTCCCCTATATGATGTAATGTGAAGATTTGAAGACTAGAATTTTTGATCCATTTTTCTAGCATGAGGAGGTGCCTGAGGGCTATCTGTGTGGAAGACGAAGCTGGTACCCCCAAAGACAGAACACAGACACAGAGCAAAACAGTTTATGTAAGTATTTACATATGTGATGGTGTTATTTAATAGCTATTGTATGTTTCTTATGTGTCAGGTGCTATTCTTAGTACTTTATAAATATTAACTCATTTAATCATCATATTAATCTTGAGAAGTGGTACTATTATCCCTATTTTACAGTAGGGAAAAGCAGTACAATAGACAGGCTAAATAGTTTGCCTGACGTCACAGATCTCATAATTGGGGATTTTAAACTGGGTCTAATTGCCAATCTTGGGCTTTTATGCTCTTTCCTTGCTCAGCCACACCAAAGAAGGGCTTAAAGGGCAGGACTTTCTGTGAAATCAGGTATTAATTCAATGTGTTATCCTCTCATCATTGTGTTTGAAATTTAGGTGACTGTAGGTCCTGTACCTGGGTGTGGATTTAGGGAGCCACTTAAGTAGGCCTTGCACTTTCTTTCCCATGGCTACTTGAACACATAACCTGTAATCTCTGAGCAAGCTTTTATATCAGAAAGCCAGATTTTTAAATGCTCCCCATTCAAAAAAAAGTTAGGCAAGAGCCTGTTTCTGTGGAGTTGATTGGATCATGGAATGCAGGGATTGGAAGGGGGCCCTTGAAGATGATACCCTCTGACCCTCTTATATACTAATGTGAAAACTGAGACCAGTAAAGGAACTGTGGCTTGCTCAAGGTCAAACGGTTAGGGATGCATCAGCACTGTACCTTTCCTAGGATTCCTGGGTGTGGTATGTTTGCTATATTGGTGGTTTGTAACCCTTATCATTACAAGGCCAGGCTAAAAGGTTTGGGTCCTGTAGCACTGGGACTGGAAGAGAAAGGATGAAAGTCAGCACAGTCTCTCTTTTTTTTAAACGGTGCTGAGATGGACCCCAGGACCTCAAACATATTAGGCAAGCCCTTTACCACTGAGCTACAACCCCTCCCCCCAGTGCCTGCCCTTCTTTCTTATGATCATTCTCAATGACACCTCCCAGGAAACCTGGAGGTCTTGATATGCATATCTAGATCACTTAGAATCTTTATCTTCCCTGACTACTCAGAAGTATCTGATACTGGTATTCCTTCCCTCCTCCAAGGCACCATAACCTCTTGATTTTCTTCGTACTCTTCTATCTGTTCTTCAGTCACCTTCATGGGTTCTTCTACCTAATTTTAATGGTCAGTGTCCATCCCAGAACCTTACTTTTTCTCCCTTGTCATATTCTTCCTGTGTGAGGTCATCTGTCACAATAGTTTTAATGATGTAAATGCTGGTGTTTGTCAGATTTATTTCTTGTCCCTCTCCAAACATCAGATTTTCACACTGAAGTCACTTGCTTAAGCACCTCCATTTGGTGTCCCTTGAGCACCTTAGCTCTCTATAGACAAAATAGGTCTTGCTGTTTCTCTACCTCTCTGGCCCTCCCAACCTAGTTCTGTTTTCCCTGATAGTCTCTTGTCTCCTAAAGCATCTAATATGAAGTCTGAGCCCCAAAATAACCATCATTTACTCTCTTCCCTGCTTGAGACAATTGCAGCTATTCAACAGTGCCAAGAATCATGCTCTTCTAACATCCATTTTGATTTAAAATCTTTTATGTTTGAGATGGACTTTTCTCTGTTGACAATGGGCTGGGTTTGGCCAACTCATTAGGTGTGGTACTCCTGGCTTGTGGTAAATCCTGATTGGAAAACAATATAAACACATTTCCTGGTTAAGTGTATAAATGCACATGGATATTGGTTGTTCTCCTCCCTACCACTAACATACACTGAAGAAGAAGCAATCTGTAGCAATTCTGACATGCTCAGCATCTGGCCCTCATAAAAAAGCTTGGATGAGTCATAATTCTATGCCAACAGGAGAGGGCTTGTCTTGCTTGTGGAAATAATTCTATATATCTCTCATTCTGTCTATGATACTTTCCATGGCTTTATGATGATCAGTCTGATTTGTGTACTAAGAGATAGGTAGGATAAGAATTTGGGGGAAGGGATCAGGTGCAGTGGCAACATGCCACATTATTAGCAACTTGGGAGTTGAGACAAGAGGATTGCAAGTTTGAGGCAAGCCTCAGCAAATTAGCAGGGCCCTGTCTCAAAAAATAAAAGGACTGGGGATGTAGCTCAGTGGTAAGTGAGCAACCTATTTTTGCCTTTGAGGAATCAACAACAACAAGTAGTGAAAAGAACTTTGACCCTCTTCTCCTAGTTGTAGGCTATTTAGTCTGTTGGCAACTCACTTTGCTCATCTGACAGTTGGAACCAGGAATAACTTTTGCCAGGAGAACTTCTGGGTGCCAGTTCTAGAATGAATTCTTTAAATATGTCATCTCATTCAGTGCTCAAGATACCCCCAGAAGGAGGGGGCATTAAACTATTCTTCATCTGAAGAAATTGAACCTTGAAAGGCTAAGAGGTCTGTCCAAGGGCACAGATCCTGTTAGGACTCAAATCCATGTCTATCAGGCTTCAAATCATGTATTTTTCCATTAATGTATGCTGACATTGATGTCAAAGGGCACATTACAGTTTCCTCTGGGGAAGGAAAACTGTAAATAAACAAAGCAGTTTCCCTGTTCCAAAGCCTGGAACATCTCTATGTCCTTGGTCTTGACAAAAGGCCCAATTCTGTTTCCCCAGAACCCTGCTATCTGCTGTGAGAATGGGCAGGTTACTAATCTGATAAACAGCTTCCTATTAAGGTGGAAGAGTGAACTAAAGAGTCATATTCTCCTCCCTAATGATAGGTAGAAGACCCAGGGACTTTGCCCACAGAAGTACTATAGGACTGTGATCTGTAAAGATGAGGGCTTTGTGGTCAGTTAGCACTGGTCAGTCACACTTCTTCTTCTTCTTCTTTTTTTTTTAATGGTGCTGGAGATTGAACCCATAGCCTTGTGCATATGAGGCAAGCATGCTACCAACTGAGCTATATCCCCAGCCCTAGTCACACTTCTTGCTAGCAGTGTGACCTTAAGTTGCCTGACCTTTATTTTCTTCATTGGTTAAATGTGAATAAGAATGCTTACTGTAAGCCCAACGTGGCACACGTCTGTAATACCAATGAGTTATGAGTCTGCAGCAGGAGGATTGCAAGTTTGAGTCCAGTGTCAGCAACTTAGTGAGCCCTTAAGCAACTCAGTAGTGAGACCCTGTCTCAAGATTAAAAAAAAAAATGCTTACTGTGAATGGTGGATGTTTTTTGAATATTAAATGAGATAATATGGGAAATCTACCCAGCACCATTATACACAATCAAGTAAAAGGCAGTTGTTTCCATGAAGGATGTCAGCATACCTCCAAGGAAACTGCTAAGATATTGAGTAGTTTTTGTGTACCATTTCCCAAATCTACATCATGGCCAGTCATTCATTCATTTGTTCAGTAAATGCATTCTAAATATTCACTGTGTTAGCTGTTAGGGACAAGTTTGTATGAGACAGTATACTTGCCTTTCTAGAGCTTATAGTTGAACTGGAACCACATAGCAGGTTAAATTAAATTACCCGTTAAAGTCACAGGTGACAGGGCCTGAGGATATAAGCCTGATTATCTTAGTAGAGCCTGGTAGAGAGTCTAGAATTTGAAAATCCAGGCCTCCTCTATAGGTATAACAGGAGCTCCTGTTGTGGAGTTTGAGGGTATACCTTCTTTCTTGGTAGAGGCAGGAAAGGCTAGGCTTATAAATTGCTGGGTGGAGGAAGAGGACAAAAAGAAGTTGTAGAGGTAGATCCCTAGGGATGGGTGGTGGGTGGTGGGTCTGGTGGCCCTGGAGGTGCTTTCCCATCTGGTGTTGGCAAAACCCCACCACCTTTGGCAGAGAAAGACTGATGCCTCCATTCAGAGTTTATGGGATAATTTACTTGTTGTCTGAGACATTTATAGAATGTTAGGTGTTGCCATATTTTTCAGGGACATTAAATGTGGTCAGGATCTGTTCCACCTCCTATCCTACTCACCAATCACCTTGACATTGGTCAGGCCAGTAAAGACTCTTGTCTTCTCCTGGCTAGTAGTAAGATGGGTGCCTGAGTCCAGGCATAGAACTTGGAGAAAGGGCTTAAGGCCAGCTAGCTTGGAAGGAAGCCCAAGGTACCATTATCCTTGACATTAGGCAGGGAGAGGGTACAGTTTCACCTTTTTTGGGATTTTCGATCTAACTCCCCATGATCTTGCTGGATTCTCAACAACCAATACCCTCACCAAAGCTAGCAGGCAAGTTCATCATGAGCTCCTAAATACACAGGAAGTTAATTTCAACCTTATTGATTGTTTGATACAGGATCTCAACTGTTTCACTTTTCCTTAGCCATAGTTGGTTCATCTCTCAAGACCAGCTTTCATTCTGCCCCCTCCAGGAAGCCACTGTTCTGTAGCACATGCTGATCTTTGTATTCTTGAATCTCCCTATTTTAGTCTCTTCATTAATAATCTCACTAATTCATTCAGTGCATCAGTATGTCTTACCTGTTCTATATGATAAATACTTAATAAGTGCATCAACTTCTCTTCATTTCCACTGACTGCCCCAGTTACCTCTTGCTTGGATTATTAAATATCCTTGTAAATAGTTTCTCTGCCTTTACTCTGCCTCTTTCTAACCTATCCATACTCTGAGTGTCCAGTGGTCTTTTTAAAAGATATTTAATCTCCTTTTACTCCCCTGTTTATAATTACTAGTAGCTTCCCAAACTCTTCATCACAGCCCACAAGGCTGTTGCCCTTGGCTGCATTTCCAGCCTCTTATCGATTCATTCATCTTGCTCTTTCTGTTTCAGGCACCTCAGCTGTTTCTCTGTAGGTAGGTGGGGCATGGCTGGAGGATTTGTGTCTCTGGTACCCTGGAAGGGTGCATCTTCCCTGCCCCCACCCCACTTCCTAGTCAACCAGTCTTGAACTGAGGCACTCCTGTACCACACCCTTCTGCCATGTTCTGCCTCACCTTTGGCCCAGAGCAATGGAGTCAGCCAAATATGGACAAAATTTCTGAAACTGAGCCAAAATAAATGTTCCCACCTCTAAACTATTTTTTTTCATAGCAGGGTAAAGCTAACTAACAAACTCTGACCATTTGAGTGGTTCCTGTCTTTCTCAAGTAACACTTGATCTCATCTTTCCTTTATATCATGAAGTTTTTCTAAACATTAACCTCTTTCCTTTTCCCTCTGCTTTTCTCCACTAGAGAGGAATAGAAACAATGTCTCTTGATATATTCCCAGTTTAGAATAGTGCCTAACATATAAACAAAACCAAAAAAGTTGATTTAATAATTTGTTCCATGAGTATTAAATTCTTTCTATATATTGGGCACTGAAAATCAGAAATTACTCATTAGAGATAAAAACCCTGATCTTGGAACAGGGTTTCTCAAAGGTAGTCCTTAGAATTCTGGTGGTCTGCCACATGATGGTTTCAGAGGAAAAACTGATGGAAAAATTTTGTTCACATACACTTAATATTTTGAAATGTAAGGTTAGTTATAATTTCCTTAGAAGTTTTATTACCTTTTTAATTTATGACATTTACTTCAAAGAATATGTTGGTCAGTTTATTGCAACAAATTTTGGTTATAGATTATAGATTATTTGTATATGTTTTGTATTATGATAGTGTTAAAAATCTTAGTCATAAGAAATTTACTTTTTTTAGGGGCTGGAGTTGTAGCTCAGTGGCAGAGTGATTGCCTAGCACATGTGAGGCACTGGGTTCAATCCTTAGCACCACATAAAAATAAACAAATAAAATAAATGTATGCTGTCCATTAAAAAAAATAAGAAATTTACTTTTTTTTCTTCAGTACTGGTGATTGAACCAAGGGTTTTGTGCATGCTAGGCAAATGCTGTATCACTGAGCTACACCCCTAGCCACTACATTTTAAATATAATGATTATTTGTTTCATAGACATTATCATTTATTTTGATTCTTAGATTTTGATGTTTGAAAGTTTTAGCATAATTGTACTGTGAAAATATATTAAAAACTTTAATTAACTCTCCTTAATTGGTACATGTCAATTTTACAGAGTTACAGGTTCATTATAGCATCTTCATATATGCATATAACATAACTTGATAAATTTCATTCCCCAACACTTCTCCTTACCCTTCCCTCCTCCCTCTCCCTGACTACTTTCTTTTTTTTAATATTTATTTTTTAGTTGTAGTTGGACACAATACCTTTATTTCACTTATTTATTTTTATGTGGTGCCAAGGATTGAACCAAGGATTGAACCCAGGATCTCGCGTGTGCAAGACAAGCGCTCTATCACTGAGCCACAAACCCAGCCCCTGACTACTTTCTTTTACACTAATGGTCTCTCTTCTGCTTTCATGAAATTTTCCTCCACACACACACTTTTTCTTTTCCCACCTGTAGCTTTCACATATAAAAAAAATATACAACACTTGTCTTTCTGAGTCTGGCTTATTTTGCTTAACATGAAGCTCCCTGTTTCCATCCATTTTCCTGAAAATGTCATAATTTCATTTTTTTATGGCTGAATAAAACTCTGTTGTGTGTGTGTATGTGTACTTCTTCTTCCTCCTCTTCCTCTTCCTCTTCTAATTTTATTAATTTGGGTCTTCTCTTCCTTTTAGTTAGTTTGGCTAAAGGTTTTTCAATGTTGTTTATCTTTTCAAAGACCTAATTCTTAGTTTCACTGATCCTCTGTATTATTTCTTTCTTTGTTTTTTTAAAGAGAGAGTGAGAGAGGGGAGAGAGAGAGAGAGAGAATTTTTTTTTTAATATTTATTTTTTAGTTCTCGGCGGACACAACATCTTTGTTGGTATGTGGTGCTGAGGATCGAACCCGGGCCGCACGCATGCCAGGTGAGCGCGCTACCGCTTGAGCCACATCCTCAGCCCTGTATTATTTCTTGATTTCAGTTCTGATTTTTTTTTCTTTTCCTAGTTTTGGGATTGGTTTGTTTGTATTTTTTTAAAACCTTGAGATTGTATCATTAGGTTATTTAGCTGAGATCTTTCAAAACTTTTTAAAATGTAGACACTCGTTGCTATAACCTTCCCTCTTAGAACTGCCTTCACTGCCTCATAAGTTCTTTTTTTTTTTTAATATTCTATTAGTTGTTGATGGACCTTTATTTATTTATATGTGGTGCTAAGAATCTAACCCAGTGCCTCACACATGCTAGACAAGTGCTCTACCACTGAGCCACAACCTCAGCCCCATTATAAGTTCTTTTTTTAAAAATATATTTTTTAGCTGTAGATGAACACATTTATTTATTTATTTCTATGTGGTACTGAGGATCAAACCCAGTGCCTCATCCATGATAGGCAAGTGTTCTACCACTGAGCTACAACAGTAGCCTTTCATAAGTTCTTATGTGTTGTAGTACTAGGGTTTGAACACTGGGAGCTCTTCATTGAGCCACATCTACATCTCTTTCTGTTTTTTATTTTGAGGCATATTTGTACCTAGGCTGGCCTGGAACTTGTGGTTCTCCTTCCTCAGCCTCAGTAGCTCGAATTATAGGCATGTGCTACTGCAGTTGACTGTATGTTGTATTTCTATTTTCATTTGATTCTAAAAACTTTTAAATTTCTCTTGATGTCTTTGATGACCTACTGATCATTTGAAAGGATATTATTCAATCTCCATGGCTGTATCATTTCTGTCATTTCCCTTGCTGTTGGCTTCTAATTTTATTCCATTATGATATGATTAGATGCAAGGAATTTTTTTCTGATTTTTTGTATTTGTTAAGACTTGCTTTGTGGCCTAATATATAATCTGTGTTGGAGAACATTCCATGAGCAAATGAAAAGAAAGTCTGTCCAGTTATTGTTGAGTGAAATATTCTGTAATATCAAAATATTGTTTAATTCTGTATAGTATCTTTGTTGTTTCTTCTGTCTGAATGACCTATTGGTGACAGTGGTGTATTCAAGTCACTGACTATAACTATATTAGGACTGTCTTCCCTTTAAGTTAAGTAGTGTTTGTTTTATAAAAGTTTTCATTGATGTGTGGGGCATAAATATTTACAGTCATTATATCTCCTTGGTGGATTGTTCTCTTGACCACTATGTAATGACCTTTGTCTCTTCTAATTTTGGCTTGAAATCTGCTTTGCTGGATATGAGAATAGCTACTCATAATTGCTTTCATATTCCATTTACATGAATATAATTTCCCACTTTTAGTCTTTGGTATCTTTGCTGATAATTCAGTTTGTCAGTCAGTATATTTTTTATAATATATATATATTTAGTTGTTGATGGACTTTATTGTCTTCATTTTTATGTGGTGCTGAGTTTCGAACCCAGTGCCTTATGCATGCTAGGCGAGCATGCTACCACTGAGCCACAACACCAGCCCCCAGTCAGTATATTTTAATTAGAGATTATTTACATTTAATTTTATTATAGAAAGGTATGTATTATTTTCTCATTTTGTTTTATTTCTAATGTTTGATTTATTCTTAATTCTCATTTGCTTATCTACTCGTTTAATGAAGGCACTTTACTCTTTTTCTTATTCTTTCCTGTACTCTTTTGGATGTTTTTATCTTCTTCTGTGGGTAGTATCTTCTTCAGTGTTTGCTTAGTGATTATGATTTACTTGTTTATGTTTATCTTGGAAGGTTTTTTATTTCTTTATCAATTCTAAAGGATAGGTTTTGGGGATACAGCAATCTAGGTTGGCAGTTCTTTTATTTTAGCGCTTGAAATACATTATTCTAAGCCTTTTTGGCCTTTAGAATTTCTGCTAAGAAATTTGCTGATTTTTTTTTTAGTTGTCAATGGACCTTTTATTATTTATGTATATGCAGTGCTAAGAATGGAACCCAGTGCCTCACACATCCTAGGAAGGAGCTCTACCACTGAACCACCACCCTGGCCTCTTTGCTGTTGTTTTGATGGATTTGCCTTTTTAAGTGATTTGGTGTGTCTTGTATGTTTAAATTTTTTTTTAATTTTAGATTTTTGGAATTGTAACTATAATGTGTTATGATCTTGTCTTTTTTCCTTGTCTATTTGGGTTTGTGTACACCTTCAGAATCTGAATGTCCATCTCCTTCCTAAGGTTTGGGAAATTTTATGCCATTATTTCACCAAATAGGTTATCTATACCATTAACATGTATCTCTACTCCTTTTTCAAGACCTATGAGTATTAAGTTAGTTTTCTTTATATTGTCCCAGAGTTCTTATATATTCTGATCATAGTTTCCTGTTTTTTTCTTCATTGATGTCTGGATGCTCAAGTTTAGTTACCTTATATTCAAGTTCTGAAATTCTGTCTTCTGCTTGATATAATCTATTTGTGACACTTTGAACAAGGTTTTTATTTGATTTGAGTTTTTCATTCCCAGAATTTGTTTGGTTCTTTTTCAGAATCTCTCTTTATTGAAATGCTCTTTCCTATCTTAAATTTTCTTCCTTAGTCCATTCCTTAGATTTTTAAAATACTCTGATCATTTTAAAAATAAACTTTTTGAATACTTTGTGTGACATTTCCTCTACTTTGATATCTACAGTTTCAGTTATTAGAGGATTGTGAACTTTAAAAAAAATATTTTTATTAGTTATTGATGGACCTCTATTTTGTGTATTTGTTTACATGTGGTACTGGGAATCGAACCCAGTGCCTCACACATGCTAGGTGTGCTATCACTGAGCCGTTACAACCCCAGTCCACAGGATTATGAACTTTTGGAAGTGTCTTATTACCTTGTTTTCTCATGTTTTCTGTGATTCTATTGAGATTTTTAAATTTTATGGGATGTATATCTCTTCTGCTGTTATATGAGGTTTTTTTTTTTTTTTTAAACAGGCATTTTTGTTTTGTTTATTTAGGTGAACCCAGGGCCTCATGCATGCTAAGCATATGCTCTACCACTGACCTATACCACCTACCCTGTGAGGATCTTTTTAATGAGCTATTTTCTCTTACTATGTGCTCTTGGTGTGGGGAGAATGTCTCAGCATCAAAGCAGCCACTCAATGTGTTTGTTCACAGTGTTACGGTCAATCCCTAGCATCCTTTGATAGGACATAATGATCACTAGTAACTGTGACCATTTGTGAGTAAACTATGTACTAATAAACAATAAAAACTTATTATTTTCTCTACAACTTCACTAGTCCAGAAATGGAAAGGGGAGTCCTACCCTATAACAGTCTGAAAAATTAGATATTAAAAAAGTAAAATTAACATTAAATGATAAGGGCATGAAAGAAGCAAAAAAAAAAGTTGGGGGAGGAAGGAGGGAAAAAAGTGAAGAGAGAAGAAGAAAAAGCAAAGAGAGAAAAGAGGGTGAGAGTATAAAAAGAGCAAGATGAAAAAGGTAGAATCAATAAATCCAGTTAACACATTTTACCATTAAAAAAAGAGGAGAAAAAAACCTCAACAGGGCGTGGGAAGGAAAGAGTATAAGTGATAAGGAAGAATGATAGAGCAAATAACTAATACATTGCAATGTTAAAAATACATAAAATTGGATTAAGATATGCAGTGTTAAATTGTGGGGGAAACCTATCAAATCAATACAGATGACAATGCCAGTAAAAATTTTTAAAAAGTGGGGCTGGGGATGTGGATCAAGCGGTAGCGCGCTCACCTGGCATGCGTGCGGCCCGGGTTCGATCCTCAGCACCACGTATAAAACAAAGACGTTGTATCCGACGATAACTAAAAAAAAAAAATAAATATTAAAACTCTCTCTACTCTCTCACTCTCTCTTTAAAAAAAAAAATTTTTTTTAAAAAAGCTAATAGTAGCCAGATGTGGTACTGCATGCTATAATCAATCCCAGCAACTCAGGAAGCTGAGGCAGGAGCCACCCTCAGCAACTTTGCAAGGCCCTACACAACTTAGTGAGACTCTGTCTCAAAGAAAAGAAAAAGAAAACAAACAAACGAAAAAAAAAAAACAACAACGAATAGTAAAGAGTCTAAATACTTCTTGCCAAAATATTTGAGATGGAGAAATTTCTTACTAGGGTTTTCAGTTTGGGACTTTGCCAGATATTGGGAGGTATAGTAAATATTCAAGCTTCGACTACAGTGACCTCTGAATGTCTCTGGGTGTGGAGGTAGTAACTACACCAGCTGTCTCTGTGTTGGATTGTAGAGCTGTGTATTTAGTTCTTCACCTGCCTAGATCAACTTTCTCCTTTATTTATAAGCTCCCCAGAACTCAGATTATTATGCCTAACTAAATTGATTTTGACCCACCCACTTCTGGCATGAACCTATCTGGTTGTGGTGTGTCTATGGCATTTCCAAATACTTAAATGTTCTCAGGAGGATTTGAGGGAATACTTCAGTTGTCTGTACCCTGTGGCTAAATCTCCCTGGTTAGGAGGGCAATTTGTGTGGCCTGTGGGAATCATTGCTTCTCTGTCTCTAAATAAACTACAAAAAAAAAAAAAAATAGGGCTGGGGATGTGGCTCAGTGGTTAAGTGTCCCTGAGTCCAATCCCTGGTATAAATAGATAGATAGATAGATAGATAGATAGATAGATAGATAGATAGATAGATAACAAACTAACGTCCCTCATGAACATGGGCAAAACCTGTAACAAACTATTAAAATAAACACAACAGTATACAAAAAGGAAGCACATTGTGATCCAATGGGGCTTATACTAGAATGCAAGATTAATTTAACATCTAAATATCAATAAATGAAGAGGAAAAAAGATCATCTCCATAGATACATTTAGAACTTTTAGCACCTGGGCATGGTGGCTCAGGCCTAGAATCACAGAGACTGAGGAGGCTAAGTCAGGAGGAATATAAGTTCAAGGCCAGCCTGGGCAATTTAGCAAGACCCTGTCTCAAAAAATAAAAAGGACTAGGGATGAAAACCAACCAACCAACCAACCCAAAACCTTTGGTAAAATTCAATGCTCATTATGATTTAAAAATACAAGACTCTTAGAAAACTATGGATACCAGGGGTCTTCAACCTGTTAAAGGAGCTGTATGAAAAGCATAGCTGTCCTTATAGTTAATAGTGAAAGGTTGAATACTTTCCCTGTAAAATTAGGGAACAGGGAAGGATATCTGCTTTTACCACTTAATGTTCGGTATGGATCTATAGATCCTTGCAAGGGGAGTAAGACAAGATATAGAGACTGAGAAGTCGTACATAATCTTTATGTATGTAGAAAATCCTGAGGATTCTACAAAAAGTTACTAGAATTAATAAGTAGTAGGGAAAGTATTCAGTCTTTCTAAAAATGTCCTAAACCTTTATTCTGTAGACATCTTGGCTTCTGTGACCAATATGAGTAACTGACCTTCTTGGTGTTTTATTTCACAAAATAAATCAAGGCTTTAACCACAAAGAAAATGAGGTTGTGATAGAACCAGTCTTATTTGCTGGTTTTATTGAATTGGTTCATAGAGAAGTGTGTTAGAAAGGTTTTCATTAGTAGCTCTCTCCCCCATTTGGTAAATATTCCCTAGAGACTTTCCCGAGAAACTCCTGAAATAAATGAGTTATTTTCCCAGACTCTGAAAAGCCCAAGGGCTGCTCATTGGCTCCATGGTGACATAACCTCTAACCAAGCTCAGAGGCTTGAAACAAAAACTTTGGGGCTTAAAATCAAAGTGTACTCTGATTCAAACTAGGCCCCCCTCCATAAACTCAGCTTTCCTGTAGCAATGACCCTTGTTCTGAAAGGTTGTGAAGGTGGAGGAAGAGGCCTCTAAGTTTAGCGCATAGATAGGGTGGTTGCCCTAATCCCAGGTGGTTTTGATTAGAAGAATCCTTTTTTTTTTTTTTTGGATGGGTGGATGGGTACTGGGGATAGAACTCAGGAACAATTCTCTAAGCTACATCCCCAAACCTTTTTAAAATATTTAAATTTGGGGCTGGGGATGTAGCACGCTCGCCCTGCATGCGTGCGGCCCGGGTTTTGATCCTCAGCACCACATACAAACAAAGATGTTGTGTCTGCAGAAAACTAAAAAAAGAAAAAAAAATTAAAATTCTCTCTCTCTCTCTCTCTCTCTCTCTCTCTCTCTCTCTCTCTCTCTCTCTCAATTTATTTATTTATTTTTTAAAATTTTGAGATGGGGTCTAAATTGCCCAGGCTGGTCTTGAATTTGTAGTCCACCTGCCTCAGCCTCCTGAGTCACTAGAATTACAGATGTGAACTTCTGTAAGCTTTATTTTTAATTGATACATAAAAACATAAAAGCGTGCATGTTGTTGGGATACTATGTGATATTTTAAAATGTTATCTATTGTATGCTTAAGTTTCCGTTAAACTATCTATCTCCTCAAATACCATTTCTTCTTTATAAAAACTTTCAAATTCCTCTTCCTAGTTTTTTGAGATACATAGTACATCATTGTTATCTAAAATCACCTCAGGACTTCATTATTTTTCTGATATTCCATTGTATATATGTACCACTTTATCTATTTATCCATTAACGGATATGTTGTTTCCATTTATTGGCTATTGTGAATAGTGCTCCAATTAACATGGGAGTGTCTTACTGATTTATTTCCTTTGGTTACATACCCGTTAGTGGGATTGATGGATCAAATTGTAGTTTTATTTTAAATTTTTTGAGGCCCCCTATACTGTTTTCCATAGTGGCTGTATTAATTTCTATTCCCACCGATAGTGTGCAGGGGTTCTCTTTTCTCCATATTCTCACCAGTATTTATCATCCTTTGTCTTTTTGATAATAGCCATTCTTACTAGAGTGAGGTAGTATCTCATTGTAGTTTTAATTTGCATTTCCCTGAAAATTAGTGATGTTGAACATTTTTTCATATAGCTGTTGGCCATTTGCATATCTTTTTTTTTTTAAAGATTGACACAATATCTTTATTTATTTATTTTTTAAGTGGTGCTGAGGATCAAACCTATTACCTCACAAGTATGAGGCAAGAGTCCTATGGCTGAGCTAAAACCCCAGCCCCTTGCATGTCTTTTTTAAAATAATAATTGTTTTTTATTTATTTTTATGTGGTGCTAAGGATCCACCTTAGTGCCTCACACATGCTAGGCAAGTGCTCTGACACTGAGCTGTAGCCCCAGCTCCTTTTCGTTTATTTATGCCTATTGCCCATTTTTTATTTAAGTTATTTTTAAAATTTACTTTTTGCTATTGAGTTTTTGGAGTTCCTTATATAAATATTCTAGATATTAATCCCTTGTCAGTCACATAATTTGCAATTTTTTGTTTGTTTATTTTGTAATTGATTTAAAAAAATAAATGACAGTGGAATGCATTACAATTCTTATTACACATATATAGCACAATTTTTCATATCTCTGGTTGTATATAAAGTATGTTGACACCAATTTGTGTCTTTATACATGTACTTTGGATAATGATGTCTATCACACTCCACCGTACTTGCTAACCCCTGCCCCCTCCCTTTCTCTCCCACCCCTCTCCCCTATTTAGAGTTCATATTCCTCCCATGTTCCCCCTCCCTACCCCACTATGAATCAGCCTCCTTATATCAGAGAAAACATTTGGCAGTAGTTTTTCTGGGATTGGCTAACTTCACATAGCATTATCTTTTCCAGTGCCATCCATTAACCTGCAAATGCCATGATTTTATTCTCTTTTATTGCTGAGTAAAATTCTGTTGTGTATATATGCCACATTTTTTTTATCCATTCATCTACTGAAGGGCATCAAGGTTGGCTCTATAGTTTAGCTATTGTGAATTGTGCTGCTATAAACATTGATGTGGCTGTGTCCCTGTAGTATGCTGATTTTAAGTCCTTTGGGTATAGACTGAAGAGAGGGTAGCTGGGTCAAATGGTGGTTCCATTCCCAGATTTCCGAGAGGTCTCCATACTGCTTTCCATAATGGCGCACGAATTTGCAATCCCACCAGCAATGTATGAGTGTACCTTTTCCCCCACATCCTCAACAACATTTATTGTTGTTTGTCTTCATAATAGCTGCCATTCTGACTGGAGCGAGATGGTATCTTAGAGTAGTTTTGATTTGCATTTCTCTAATTGCTAGAGATGATGAGCATTTTTTTATATTTGTTGATTGATTGTATATACTCTTCTGAGAAGTGTCTGTTCAGGTCCTTGGCCCATTTATTGATTGGGTTATTTGTTTTTTTAGATGATTAGCTTTTTGAGTTTTTATATACCCTAGAGATTAGTGTTCTATCTGATGTGAGAGGGGTAAAAATTTGCTCCCAAGATGTAGGCTCTCTGTTCACCTCACAGATTGTTTCTTTTGCTGAGAAGAAACTTTTTAGTTTGAATCCATCCCATTTGTTGATTTTTTATTTTAATTCTTGTGCTATAGGTGTCTTATTAAGGAAGTTGGGGCCTAATCCCACATGATGAAGTTTAGGGCCTACTTTTTTTCCTATAAGATGCAGCATCTCTGGTTTAATTCCTAAGTCCTTGATGCACTTTGAGTTCAGTTTTGTGCATGGTAAGAGATAGGGATTTAATTTCATTTTGTTGCATATGGATTTCCAGTTTTCCCAGCACCTTTTGTTGAAGAGGCTGTCTTTTCTCCAACACATGTGTTTGGCACCTTTGTCTAATATAAGATAATTGTAATTATGTGGGTTAGTCTCTGTGTCCTCTATTCTGTACCATTGGTTTACCAGTTTGTTTTGGTGCCAATACCATGCTGTTTTTGTTACTGTTGCTCTGTATTATACTTTAAGGTCTGATATAGTGATGCCACCTGCTTTACTCCTCCTGCTAAGGATTGCTTTAGCTATTCTGGATTTTTAATTTTTCCAGATGAATTTCTATTACTTTTTATATTTCTATGAGGAATGCCATTGGGATTTTGATTAGAATTGCATTAAATCTGTATAGTTCTTTTGGTAGTATGGTCATTTTGATAATATTAATTCTGCCTATCCCAGAGCAAGGTAGATCTTTCCACCTTCTAAGGTCTTCTTTGATTTCTTTCTTTAGGGTTCTGTAGTTTTCATTGTATAAATTTTTCACCTCTTTTGTTGATTCCTAAGTATTTTAATTTTTTCGAGGTTTTTGCAAATGAGGTAGTTTTTCTCATTTCCTTCTCAGAGGATTTGTCATTGATATACAGAGATGCCTTTGATTTACGGGTTTTGATTTTATATCCTGCTACTTTGCTGAATTCATTTACTAGTTCAAGAAGTTTTCTGGTAGAGCTTTTTGGGTCTTCTAGTATATAGAATCATATCATCAACAAATATTGCTAATTTAAGTTCTTCTTTTCTTATATATATCCCTTTAATTTCTTTAGTCTATCTAATTGCTCTGGCCAGTGTTTAAAGAACTATGTTGAATAGAAGTGGTGAAAAGGGCTGGGGATGTGGCTCAAGCGGTAGCGCGCTCGCCTGGCATGCGTGTGGCCCGGGTTGGATCCTCAGCACCACATACCACCAAAGATGTTGTGTCCGCCGAGAACTAAAAAATAAATATTAAAAATTCTCTCTCTCTCTCTCTCTCTCTCTCTCTCTCTCTCTCTCTCTCCTCTCTCACTCTCTCTTTAAAAAAAAAAAAAAAGAAGTGGTGAAAGAAGGGCTGTGACTGTGGCTCAGTGGTAGAGTGCTCACCTGGCAAGTGTGAGGCCCTAGGTTCGATCCTCGGCACCACATAAAAATAAATAAATAAAATAGAGGTATTATGTCCAACTACAACTAAGAAAATTAAAAAAAAAAAAAGAAATGGTGAAAGAGGGCATCCATGTCTTACTCCAGTTTTTAGAGGGAATGCCTTTAATTTTTCTCCATTTAGAGGATGTTGGCTTAGTGTAGATAGCCTTTACGATGTTGAGATATGTTTCTATTATCCCTAGTTTTTCTAGTGTTTTGAACATGTAAATGTGTTGTATCTTGTCAGATGCTTTTTCTGCATCTATAGAGATGATCATATGATTCTCATCTTTGAGTCTATTGATGTGATGCATTACATTTATTGATTTCTGTATATTGAACCAACCTTGCATCCCTGGGATGAATCCCACTTGATATTTTCTTGTATTTAATTTGCCAGAATTTTATTGAGAATTTTTGCATCTATGTTCATTTGAGATATTTGTCTAAAGTTTTCTGTCTTTGATGTGTCTTTGCCTGGTTTTGGGATCAGGGTGATATTGGCCTCAAAGAATGAGTTTGGAAGTGCTGCCTCTTTTTCTATTTCCTGAAATAAATTGAAGAGTATTGGTATTAGTTCTTCTTTAAAGGTCTTGTAGAACTCAGCTGTGTATCCATCTTGTCCTGGACTTTTCTTGGTTGGTAAGCTTCTGATAGCATCTTCTATTTCATCACTTGATACTGGTCTGTTTAAATTGTGTATATCTTCCTGATTCAGTATAGGCAATTTGTATGATTTAAGAAATCTGTTGATGCCTTCAACGTCTTCTATTTTGTTGGAGTATAAGTTTTCAAAATAATTTCTAATTATCCTTTGTATTTCTGTAGTGTCTGTTGTGATATTATCTTTTTCATCACATGTGCTGTTACTTTGAGTTTTCTCTCTCCTCTTCATTAGTGTAGCTAAGGGTCTGTCAATTTTATTTATTCTTTCAAAGAACTAACTTTTTGTTTTGTCATTTTTTTAATTGTTTCTTTTGTTTCAATTTCTAATTTTAACTATTTCTTGCCTTCTGCTTTTGCTGCTTATTTGTTCTTCTTTTTCTAGGGCTTTGAGATGTAATGTGAGGTCATTTATTTCTTGACTTTTTCTTCTTTTAAGGAATGAACTCCATGCAATGAACTTTACACTTAGTACTGCTTTCATAGTGTCCCAGAGATTTCGATATGTTGTGTCTATGTTCTCATTTACCTCTAAGAATTTTTAAATTTCCTCCTTAATATCTTCTGCAACCCATTGTTCATTTAGTAGCATATTATTTAGTCTCCAGGTGTTGGGGAAATTTTTTTTTATTTTGTCATTTTTTTTACCATAGAAGTCGTATTTATTAAACCAATTTTTATTTTACTCACCCCCCCACCACACACACAATCATACATATACTCTATAGAGAGAGATGCCACCCATTTTTTTGAATGTTTACAGGAATCTGCCAACCAGATTTTTTGTTTCTTATCTTTCCACGTTGATAATGTTTGATTTATCTCCATCCAATCTTCTAAATTAGCTAGGTTTCCATATGATTTCCATCCACCACACTTATTGTTTTCTCGCCCTCATCTTCTCTCCTGTTCTCTTTATCATTGTGTATTTGTGACTCTGAAAAAAATCTCTTTTCTGATGCTTTCAATAAATTTTGGGACATGTGTTTATGAAATATATATATATATTTGATTACTATCTTTTCCTGGAAAACCTCAATTTCTTTTTCTTTTTTTTTTATTTTGTCATTGATTTCCAATTTTATTCCATTATGATATGATAAAATGCATGGTAGTATCTCTACTTTTTTGTATTTGTTAAGAGTCGCTTTGTGGCATATTATATGGTCTATTTTAGAGAAGGATCCATGTGCTGTTGAGAAGAGGGTGTATCTGCTTGATGCAGGTTGAAATATTCTATATATGTCAGTTAAGTATAAGTTACTGATTGAATTCTATAGTTTCTTTAGTCAACTTTTGTTTGGAAGATCTATCCAGTGGTAAAAGAGATGTGTTAAATTCATCCAAGATTATTGTGTTGTAGTTAATTTGACTCTTGAACTTGAGAAGAATTTGTTTGATGAACACAGCTGTACCATTGTTTGGGGCATATATATTTATGATTGTTATGTCTTGTTGGTGTATAGTTCTCTTGAGCAGTATGTAGTGTCCTTCTTTATCCCTTTTGATTAACTTTGGCTTGAAGTCTATTTTATTTGATATGAGTATGGACACCCCTGCTTGCTTCCGAGGTCCATGTGAGTGGTATGATTTTTCCCAGCCTTTCACCTACACCTTCAGTCTGTGTATAGCTTTTCCTATCAGATGAGTCTCCTGTAGGCAGCATATTGTTGGTTTTTTTTTTTTTAATCCAGTCTGCTAGCCTATGTCTTTTGATTGGTGAGTTTAAGCCATTAACATTCAGGGTTATTATATGGTTTGTATTTACAGCCATATTTGTTTATTTTTGTTGTTTAACTTAGACTTGATTTTCTTCTTTGATTAGTTTTTCTTTTAGTGTATTACCTCCCTCTGCTGATTTTCATTGTTTTTCTTTGTTTCTTCGTCATGGAATATTTTGCCAAGGATGTTTGTAGTGCCAGTTTTCTAGCTATGAATTCTTTTAACTTTTGTTTATTGTGGAAGGTTTTTATTTCATCTTCAAATCTAAAGCTTAATTTTGCTGGATACAAGATTCTTGGTTGGCATTTTTTAATTTTTAATATTTATTTTTTAGTTCATTTTCTTTCAGAGCTTGATATATGTTTGTTGGAGGCCGCGATCAAGTCAAGATGGTACCTGGCAGTTTGCCAGGAGGAGTGGTTTGTGAGGCAATGCCACCGAGCCATCAAGATGGTGGGGACTCCTTATTGGCTGATTGCTATATCTGTAGGAGAGCAATGCTATGATTGGATGATGCTGATTGAGTCAAGCTGTATGTAATCAGTTAGATATATATACCTCTGCTGTTTTGCAATAAAGCAGTTCTCGCTTCAACCTTCAAGTTGCTTATCACCTCCCGGTTATTTTTCCCAGCTGGACTGCGGCAAGTGGTGGCCCATACGGGGAACTCCAGGACGCTCGGGGGTAAGTGACAAGGTAAGCTGCCCATCCCTAGAAATAGATAGAACGGGAGGAAAGCTGCTCGCCCCTGAGGAACAGATAGGGCGAGAGGACAGATGGCCATTTCAAGAAAATAGAAAAATGATATAATGTGTTTTTGTTTCGTGTTATCTTAGTGTGTTGTGTTGTCTTTGTTATGGAAATATGGGATCAGAAGTTAGTAAAAATCAAACTGAAAGGGTGTTAAGTAAATTGCTAAAGGAAGGAGGCACCCCAGTAAAACCAAGAATAGTTAGGGCATACGTTGATACGATACAAAAATGTAGTCCATGGTTCTTAAAGGAGGGGTTGTTAAATATACCACAATGGTACCATCATGGTGAAGATTTTAAAAAGATAGAAAAGAAAAGCCCAGGAACTCTGCCAGTTGGCACATTACCATTGTGGACGTTGATACAATCTTATTTGCTTAGTCCAAACCCTTCAGTTCAGACTATGGTAGAAGAAGGAGAAGACATCTTAGATCAAGTAAAAGAGAAAGTCTCTCCAGCTAGTCAGAAAGGGGAAGAAAGTTTAGAGGAGGAAGGGCTATCAGGGGAGGAGTCACAACAGGAGGCTGCTACTAACCCCTTTCTATCACCAGAGGGCATAAGTATTTGACCAACAACTCCACCTGTGTATATGGGGACAACATATGCTGGGTGGCCCCCACCCCCCATAGTTGATAGATGGGATCCTGAGACAGGACCTCGAAGATTAGCATGCTCTGTACTTGAGGATGCGAGAGGGCAGTGATATCACCAGGCTTTGGATTTTAAAATTGTAAAGCAGTTAAAAGAAGCTGTAGCAGCCTATGGTCCTCAAGCCCCTTTTACCATAAGCATGGTTGAGTCCATTGCAAGTTTAAAGTTGACACCAGCAGATTGGGCTAGCAAGTGCAAAGCTGTGCTAAATGGAGGACAATATCTATTATGGAAAGTTACCATGTGCAAATCTATTTGTTCATTTGATAACCAATTACCATCTAATCCTTTGTTGTCTTTTTGGTCCTCACATCCTGTAGTTTTTCCAAAAATGGTTTCCACAGGGAGAACAGCAGCCGATTTGGATTCCAGAGAGGCTAACTAAAGCAATTTCTACAGACCAAAAAGAAGATGATTTGGCTCAAATCCATAACAGTTGATATCCAGAACTCCAGTTTAGCTATCCGTATATCTGTGACAGTGGTTCTCCCACACCTGGAGGCTAATGAATAATGGGAACCATTGAGGCCTATTTCAAATGTAAAAAACCTTGAGGCTTAATTGTGGGAATACCTTCAAACCCATATGCAAGTTACAGGAAGAAGGATGGGATATCAAAAGAAGAGTCAAACCCAGGTTGTAGCCAGGATGCTTTTTTCAATATCTATTTTATTATGCCCTCTCCCACGTCATGGAGTTCTATTTTATTTTTTGAGCTCATACAGACCTAGGTTAATGTTTTTCTGATCAGTTCTATTTTTTGATCAACTGTGGAGTTTTTAAACATTGCAATGGAGATTTCACCTGTGAAAAGCTACAAGGCCTTTACTATTGTGTTATGTGTGCACACTTGTGTTATGTGTTGTATGTCTGTATGTGCATATGTCCGTATGTCATACATTTGATATGAAAATTGGCAGATATATGAGGAGTGCTCATGAAAAATTAAAAAAAATGGATCCAAATATCTTTTATTCACGTGATTTAAACAGTTTAATTTAAATTGGGTAAACAAATGAAAGTAAAGATGTCTTTAAAATTAAGCTTACAAGTTTTTCTAGGTGTTAAAAAAAACTAATAAAATGTTGATGTCTATGAAATAATCTACCTAAATTCATAAATTTACAAGGAATGTTTTAAAATGTGAACAAAACTCCTGTTTGTTTACTTTTACCTTTCCTTTTCATTACATCTAATAATTCTGTTCAGGATAATGTACTAAATTGTTCAGAAAATTGTTTTCTTAGTGCCTTCTGGAATGCTACACAATTTTCTTTAGCCATCATTGCCAGAATTCCTACCTTTATCCCAGTGCCAGTGAAGACAAATATAGAAGAATTTCCAGTATTACTGAGAACCAAACGAGACTTTGGAATTACAGCTGCCATCATCACAGCTGTTTCTGTTTCTGCTGCTGCTGCTGCTGCAGCTTTTGCGATAGGTATCCACACAAACTGTACAAACTGCTGCATCAATAAATAATTTAACTCAACAAGTAGTACAAGCTTTACAAACACATAGCATTATTAATGATCATCTTAGAAATGGAATTCTGATGCTCAACCAAAGAGTCGATTTACTTCAAGAAGAAATAGACATATTAATGGATTCCTCTGTGTTAAGCTGCTTACAGAACTTACCTGGACTGTGTATCACTTAATATTTCTCGAGCAGCAGATCTATCCAGACAACTAGGAGTCATGCTTAATGGCACATGGAATGTAAACTTTCAAAATTTAACTAATCTATTGAGACAACAAATTGTAACTCTTAATAGTACCAGAGTGTCTTTGCCAACAGTGTCATAAGTGGTATAATTTTTCCAAGGGTTTCTCACTTGGAGCCGTCAATGGCTTGGAATTGTGGCATTTTGTGTTCTCCTTCTGCTTGTGGCAGGTTGTTTATGGTGTTTGTGTAAATTACACAGACAAAAAAAAAGAAACCACTATGGTCGTTAAACAGGTCATGATGGCCCTAGAAACAGGGCAAGATCCACAAGTATGGCTAAATATATTGGGCCGGTAGTCAAAGACGGGTAAGATCCAATTACAACGGTACCAACCTAAGCCAGGAGGCTGACAATTTGAGGTCAGACCATCCAGTGACTGGTAAGGACCATATGTAGTATTGGAGTACCTAAGACAGGCACAGTCCCTAAACCACATACTTGTTGTTTAATAACACAAAAAGGGGGAGATGTTTGAATCTGCGATCAAGTCAAGATGGCGCCTGGCAGTTTGCCAGGAGGAGTGGTTTGTGAAGCAACGCCACCGAGCCATCAAGATGGTGGGGACTCCTTATTGGCTGCTTGCTGTATCTGTAGGGGAGCAATGCTATGATTGGATGATGCTGATTGAGTCAAGCTGTATGTAATCAGTTAGATATATATACCTCTGCTGTTTTGCAATAAAGCAGTTCTCGCTTCAACCTTCAAGTTGCTTGTCACCTCCCAGTTATTTTTCCCAGCCAGACTGCGGCATATGTTGTTCCAGGATCTTCTAGCTTTCAAGGTCTGTGTTGAAAAATCTGCCATTATCCTAATTGGTTTCCCCTATATGTAATCTGATTCCTTTCCCTGGTGGCTTTTAAAATTCTCTCCTTATTCTGTAGGTTGGGCATTTTTATTATAATGAGCCTTGGTGTGGATCTAGTGTGATTTTGTACATTTGACATCCTGTAGTCTTCTTGAATTTGGATTTCCAATTCATTCTTTATGTTTGGAAAGTTTTCTGATATATTTCAATGAATAGATTGTTCATTCCTTTGGTTTGGACCTCTATATGCCTTCCTCTATCCCAATAACTCTTAAATTTGGTCTTTTTATGCTATCCCATATTTCTTGAATGTTCTGCTCATGGTTTCTTACCTTTATCACTGTGTGGTCTATGTTCTTTTCAAGATTATATATTTTATCTTCATTGTCTGATGTCCTCCTATCTTCCAAGTGGTCTACTCTGTTGATGATGCTTTTATTTGAGCTTTTAATTTGGTTTGTTGTTTCTTTCCTTTCAAGGATTTCTGTTTTTTTTTTTTTTCCGAACCTTTATCTCCCTGTTGAGATCATCTTTTGCCTCCTGGATTTCTTTATGTAGCTCCTTGTTGAAGTGATCTTTCACTGCTTGTATTTGCTCTCTTATATCTTCCTTGAGTTCACAGAACACTTTAACAGTGTATATCCTGAACTCTGGCTCTGTAATTTTTTCTAATGTGGCTGCCATCTAATGATGTAGTGTCTTGATTTGTTTGGGGTGCTTTCTTCCCTTGTCTTTTCATGTTGTTTGTGTGTCTTCCTTTCCAGCTCTGTGGGTGTGGAGTGTTACTGTTTTTACCCTATAGGTTTGTAGTGCTCTTGTAGGGTTCCAAGATCCCTCCTTTGTGGGGAAGGACAATGTTAATTAACAGATCCCAATATCAACAATCATCTATGCACAATTTGTTGTTATTAAGACGTTTACAGTTTAGTCTCAATGTACAAAGAAGTTGGATTCAATTATTATCTAAAATATAATCAGTTTTGTAAAAAGGTTTACAGTTTCTGACAGTGGACAATGAACTAGGGGTGGGGCGTAGGACGTAGGAGGAAAAATGTAAGGATATAGAGTCAATATATCTTAGGAAATGTGAAGGAGAAATCTAATGAAGAGGGTTAGTAGCAAGAGAATAGACAGGAAGTAATTTAGGGTGGGCAAGTACGTGGTATGACAGTAGAGTACATATGTATTAAGAAAAATACAGGATGTTAAAATTTGGAGGGGGAAAGAAAAATGAAAGAAGAAAGAAGAGGGGAAAAAGGGCATATACAATACTTCTATATTATTTTATTCAGATGACTCAGTCCTCAAAATCCTATTTCATGAATAGTTCTTGGTTTCACATATGTTGATGAGGGCTGGAGGAGAGAGGGGTAGAAGAGAAAAAAAAAATACCTTGAAAGAAGAAACCAGGGTTGTTGCTAGTTTTAGAGATCCGTATCTTTTCTGTTTCTCTTCTCATCCAGTAGGTGGGGTTATCTGTTTTAAGCTAGTGTCTCTGCCCTCAGGATGGTGTACGTAACCAGGGTGGCAAGACTGGTCCTGGTGTAGGGCATCTGGAAGCAGGGAGTGCCACCCGCCAGTCCCTGCAGAGAATTTGCACTTCACGTCTCTTTTTGGGACTGCTTGTCTGACTTGAGCGCCCAGTATTATCTCCCTCTCTTGCCTAGAAATTTCCCAGTTCCTAGTCTCTCTGTTAGGCTCCAAACTTTAGTCCTGTCTCCCTCTCTCTTAGCAGTTCCCTACTGCAAGACCTCTCACACCAAGGCTCACACCAGGTGGGCGGCGTCCTGATCACACTGCAAACCTGCCCAACTAAGAACTTTTTTGTGTTGGGAGGTCACTGTACTGAGTTATCACCTGCTGGGGTGGGGGGTTTTTGGATACCTGGTACCTGACCAGATGGAGATCCGATCTGAGAGCTGCCCCCTCCAAATATGGCGAGAAAGGTTATCCAAGATGGTGGCAGTCTGCTTCCAATGACAGAGGGTCTTGTGAGGTGGGGGGAGCCCCGCAATGCTGTTGTGCTTTGGGTAGGTAGTATCCAAGTGACCTGCATGGGAGCGGAGTACAGTCTGGAGGTTTGCAGAGGTGCTGATAGGTGATTCTTAGCAAGCTGTGGGCTAGAACTGCGGGTTTTGAGTTTAGGGAGCTAGTCCTACTCAAATGCTGAGGCTCTGAGTCCTGTGTGGGGATCACAATGCTGGTGATTTCTGTGGAAATCAGCTATATAGGGGTCCTCTTACACTCTCTGAGATGCAGTATTTCGACTAGGTGAGATCTGGGTCACAGATTGAAACAGAATGCTGCCTCCCTTTGGCCCACCATTTTGGAATCTTCCATGTGGCTTAGTTGATATGCACCCATGATTTCAGTGCCATTTCCTGGCTTTGGGTATGCTTAGTTTTCTCCCTATAATTTTTTATTCATCTCCTGTATAGTGCAGGAAACTGGGGCTCCTGATCTAGGACTGGGAACATAGAAATGGATCTGCAAATATTTTAAAAAATATTTTTTAGTTGTCAATGGACCTATTTATTTATATTTATTTATACAAGGTTCTCACACATGTCAGGCAAACATTCTACCACCAAGCCACAACTCCAGCCCCAATTTGCAAATATTTTCTACCATTCTGTGGATTGTCTCTTCATTCTGACAATTGTTTTCTTTGCTGCGTCACTGGGATTTTTTGCTGTTGCTTAATATGATAAATCATAAATGAGGAGTTTGAGAATTGGGTTCTAACAATTACTCTGCTTGAACTGGCTGACTTTATATCAGGTAAACTTCTCTAGGTCTTACATTGGTGGTTTTTAAAAGTGAGGGACTTAGATTAGCTTAGTAATTTTCAAACTTTTCGCAGTAGCAAGACTCTTTGTTCAAAAGAAATCTTATTTGGATTGTACAATATGGAAAAGACAGGTTAGAGCCATTCTGGTTGACTTTGAAGGTATATTCCTCCTTTCCTGCTCAATGTGGCCAGAGTGGATGAGGCTCTAAAATTGTGTGTTTAGTTTTTCCCCCAAAGATTGATAACGTGTTAATGGGGCAATGAGAGAATAAGAAAGAGATAAGGATTTGGGAACAAGAAAGTTATCAGGTCATAGACTATGCTTTTCCATATATAAAAAAAAATAAAAGGTATTATAGAAGTTATTAGTAAACTGTTTCTCTGAAAAGTCTTATTCAATGTGACATGATTATATATAAAGTTATATGTGTGCCAACTTCAAAACATTACAGTACTTAAAGTGGACATTGCCTTGGATGTGATTCTAGCAGGCAGGGTTCTGATGGGCGTATCAGGGCCTGATTTTTCCTGCTCATCTAAATAATAACGTTTTCACTGCTGTTAACACTTCATTTTATTGCTATTTTCTGTCACAGGTCCTGTGTGCTTGGTTGAGCCAAAGGTCAGCCAGAAAAATAACCAGCTTCCACTTTCTATAATTATGCAAACTAGAGCTAGGTGACTGAGAATTTGCTTTTGGTCTGCAAGACATAGGGAGTTTTGCAAACCCTAAGGGAGTGCAGAATTTCCTGAAGATGTTGCAAGGTGGCTGGCTTTCTTCTGAAGTCAAGCAGCATTCTCCTTTGCTTTGGTTATGAGTGCAGAGGTGCTAGAAAACAAATTGAAAACTAGCAGTTTGGAGTGGGCTTTTCTCCATCAGATAGTTCATTCAGAGGGAAGGGTATTTTGATCCATTGCCATTTCTCAGTTCTTTATCTGTAATCAGATTTTTTTTTTTTAAAGAGAGAGAGAGAGGAGAGAGAAAGAGAGAAATTTCTTTTTAATGTTTATTTTTTAGTTTTTTGGCGGACACAACATCTTTGTATGTGGTGCTGAGGATCGAACCTGGGCCACATGCATGCCAGGTGAGCGTGCCACCGCTTGAGCCACATCCCCAGCCCCTTGTAATCAGATTTCTAAAAGATAAGTATTTTACCTCGGGGAAAGAAGGCTTGAAAATTTAAGGAGTAGAGAACTGGAAGGCCAAAGAGATTTTATGAAAGTTCATATTTTGCTAGTTTAATTTAGAAAAGGTTTACTGGGGAAATAACACATTTCATCAGAACATTTCTTTTTTTTAATTTAATTTTATTTTTTTATTGGTTGTTCACAACATTACAAAGTTCTTGACATATTTCATACATTAGATTGAAGTGGGTTATGAACTCCCAATTTTACCCCAAATGCAGATTGCAGAATCACGTCGGTTACACATTCACAAATTTACATAATGCCCTATTAGTAATTGTTGTCATCAGAACATTTCTTCAGGCATCATACAAGGCATTCTCCAGCAACACTGCCTCATGTCTTATTTTCTCTAGGTTGTGCTGCATGAGAGAGGGGCTAGGATTCGCCACTGAGGCTTCGATGACTGCACACATACTGGTGTTTGCCTCCTGGCCCAGATGCCAAAAATTTCAGGAGCCAGTCCCAACCTCAGACTCCAACCTCATGAAGTGCATTTCAGATGAAAGTTACCCCTGCTCCCCTACCCACCATTAGTCCAGCAGAGGTAGGCCATTGCACATGACTTATAAACACAAGATGCTAAATGCCTTAAAGAGACTCCACTAAATAGGTTAAGCCTAGTAGGTTTTTTCTTCTTCTTCTTCTTCTTTTTTTTTTTTTTTTTGAGACAGGGTCTCATTAAGTTGCTTAGGGTGCTGCTAAGTTGTTGAGGCTGGCCTCAAACTTATGATTTTCCTGCCTCAGCCTTCCAAGTCGCTGAGATTATAGGCACGTGCAACCACATCCAAGTCTAGCAGGGTTTTTAAGGTTTGAGAATCTCACAAGAAAGGAAATAATCAAAGGGCAAGATTTTATTTTTCTTAAAGTCATTATTTTCTGACTATAACAGCAAATATCCTAGTTCCTGAAGTGTTTAAATGGAAAGTGAAAATCAGTTTACTTTCATAGTAAATGCTACTTAGAATTAAAACCTTCTTCCCTGAAAGAGCAAGAGAGTTTTTTTCAAAATATCTCTTCCCATTCTTTGAAACTTGGGAGTTCACAAGAAAACCTGGAGGTTATGCTTTATTGAAGGTAACACTACTTCAATAATGAAGAATGCCACATGGGTATCAGGACCTGGGGATCTGGAGAGGAGACAGTGCAGGCTCTGAGTCAGCAGAACACATGACTGAACCACAGACTGGGTCAGACACCCAGGGCCTCTGGAACCAGCTACTCAAGTCTTGTCAAGGTTGAGAACTTAGCAGAAGGCAGTATCAGTGTTAGAGAGCTGCACAATATCTTTTGAGAGCTTGGGTGAGCTTGTGCTCAGTGTATCTCAAGGTTCTAGAAAATGTATAGGAAAAGTTAGGAAGAGAATGTTAGTGGGGAAAAGAAAGGATCAAGAAAATGAACTTTGTACATTTTTTTCTTTGGATACTGGAAATTGAACTCAGGCACACTTGAACACTGAGCCACATCCCCATCCCTATTTGTATTTCATTTAGAGAGAGGGTCTCATTGAGTTACTTAGCACCTTGCTTTTGCTGAGGCTAGCTTTAAACTCATGATTCTCCTTCTGAGCCACTGGGATTACAGGTGTGTACTGCTGCACTCAGCTTGTACATTTTTTATTTAGAGTTTTGTACAGGCACTTTTATTCCTGTCTGCTTGTAAACATATTATTACCCAGAGTTCTAGTCCTCTTAGTTAGCTCCTAGCCCTAGTTGCCCGTCTTTTTAATTATGTTTACCACTGTACTTTTTTTTCCTCCCAAGTTTAGACTTTTGTCTTAAAAATACTATACTCTGTTACCTTTTCTGCCTTTGGATCTTTACTCTTGGGGATGCCCTACCTGGGCTGTACCCTTCCTTGTCCTCCTGTCTATTCCCACCTGATAACCTCTGACCCATCCTTCCATGCCTTCACAGAAGCCCCCTCCCATCTGACCACCAAAGCAAACCGTGGGCATTTGAGGTGGTGTGACTATATAGTTTGTTGTTCAAACCAGAATACTTTGGAAATAAAAGAGAGTGTTTTAAATTAATAGGTATAAATTAGGAAAATAGGTATAAATAAGGACTGTCCTGGGCATGACTGACTTTCTTGTCTTTGCCATTTCCTGTGGTCAGCCAGGTTTTCTTTCTTCTTTTCTCTTTTCTTTTCTTGTTTGAGCTTGAATCCAGGACCTCCTCATGCTTGGCAAGCGCTTTGTCTCTGAGCTATATCCCCAGCACTTTTTTTTATTCCTTTATTTATTTATTTTTATGTGGTGCTGAGGGTCAAATCCAGGACCTCGCATGTGCTAGGCGAGTGCTCCACTGCTGAGCCACAACCCCAGCCCCACTTTTTGTTTTTTTTTTCAGTAAAGGGGATTGAAACCAGGGGCTCATTACCACTGGGCTACAACCCCAGCCTCCGCCTCACCCTCTTTAAAATAACGTGGTTCCTTTCTCTCTCTTTTTTTAACCTTTATTTTATTTATTTTTATGTGGTGCTGAAAACCCAGTGCCTACCACGTACTAGGCAAATGCTCTATCACTGAGCTACAACCCCAGCCCTTTTTAATATTTCGAGACATGGTCTTACAAGTTGCACAGGCTGACCGCAACCTTGCAGTCCTCCTGTGTCAGCCTCCCAACTAGCAGATATATACCACCTTGCCAGCTTTTTTTTTTTTTTAATTTACAGGAAGTTCCAAAGATCTGTATACCCCTCACTCAATATTCCCCCAAACCAAGGAATGGTATTGGCTTATTACTACTGACAACACTTCTTAGGAATTTCACATTTTTTTCCATTAGTGTCTTTTTTTCAGTCCCAACCCAACACCCTTCATACATTTCATTTACATGTCTCCCCAACCTGTGGCAACTTTTCAACCTTGTTTTTTATGATCTTGACAGTCTTGAGGAGTACTGACTAAGTACTGTATACGGAAATAGCCTTCAAAATGAATTTGTTGATTTTCTCATGATTAGACTAAAGTTATGGGTTTGGGGGAACAATTCCACAGAGGTGAAGTGCCCTTCTTATCATATACATCAAGGAGTACATGATAACAAATGATATTTCTGGTGATTTAATATTTACTGTATGGTAAAGTGTTTTTCCTTTCTCTGTTCATTGGAAGTAAGTCACTGACCTATCTACAAAGGGTGGACTAAGCCCTACCTCCTGGAAGGAGAAGTATCTACATGTATGATTTATTTAGGAAGGGATGATTCTTTCCCAACAGCATTTCTATTTTCCACTTGAGCCACTCACTGGTCTTCCTACCCATCTAGAGGTGTGTGCAGTGGGAGGCTTCGACAAGTCCTTAGTGGCCAGTTGCATGCTTATTTTTAGTTAGGACCTACTGAAGAGGTGCAGAGTGCACCTGCACAACCTGTGACTCAAACTGAGTAGGAGTCAACTGAGAAGCTGGAGCAGTCTATTCTCTTTGAAATTCCTCATAGGCCACAGCCTTTTCAGCAGAGGCCTACTTTCCTTTTTCAGTCTTTTCAGGATCTCTAGAAGTAGAGATCAGGTATGACCTCCCATAGGTGCTCACCAGAGACCACATAGAACTTCTTAGACCAATGTGTCAATCAGCTTTCTATTGCTGTGACCAAAATACCCAAGAACAACAACTTAGGAGGAGAAGTTTATTTTGGCTCACAGTTTCAGAGGTTCAGTCCATGGTCTACTGGCTCCACTTCTTTGGGCCTGAGGTGAGGCAGAACATCATGGTAGAAAGGTGTGATAGAGGAAAGCTCTTAGGTCTTGGTAGCCAAGGAACAGACAGTGGCGAGGAGCCAGGGATAAAATATGTAATTTCCAAGGGTATGCCCCCAGTGACCACCTTCTTCTAGCCACACCCTGTCTTCCTATAGTTACCACCTAAGAAGCCATTCAAATTATTAATCCATTAAATGGATCAGTCCACTAATTAGGTTACAGCCTTTATAATTTATTTACTTTGTTTCTGAACATTCCTGCATTGTTTTATCACATGAACTTATTGGGGGCACCTCATATCCAAACCACAATAGCCAGAATCTGATAATATCAGACCAATGGAGTGACCCTTTGTTGCTGCATGGATCAAAGTGCTCATGTGTCATGGAGCAGAATCTGTTAGAGCATTGTTAGGCATGTTAATGTAAAACCTCAGAGAATGGTGATCAGGCCTGGGATTGGTAATCTCCAAAAGACATGGTTCCTACAAGGCTGCCTGAATTTGGCAAAGTTTTCCATCAACAGGAGTGACTCCAGTAGTATTAGCCAACTTCAGCACAGCCTGCTGGCCAATATTCCCAGAAGATATGACATCAACATGAGCTGAGTTTTCAGTGGTAACAATGGTCTGAGCCACTAGTAGAATTTTCTCCTAGGTCATCTTCAGATTTATGAGGTAGAAGCACTATTCCAGTTCCAAGTTAAGGTTGGTACCATCTACATGAGTTCCTGTTGCAAGGAATTTGAAGACATCTATAGAATGCCACACTCCACAAAGCAGCTGGCCCTGCAGTGACATGGTACCAGTGGTATATCTGGCCATTGGATCATTTGAATTCCTGATGTTTCTATATAGAGGACATCAATAATTCTAGATATTCTTTTCCTTTTTCGTTTTTGTAGTGCTGGGGAACAATCTTAGGGCCTCATGCATGCTAGGGGAGTGCTCTGTCATTAAACTATACTCCAGCCTTCAACTTTCCCTATATGATGAGAACCCAGAGCAAAACCATATAGACTCTCTTTCTGGTTAGTGTGGAAGACCCTGCATATATTATTTCAAGTTATTCTTTAAAGTTATGTCTCATTTCTCTCATTTATTTATTCAGTCTTTTTTAAAAATATATTTTTTTAGTTGTTGATGGACCTTTATTTTATTTATTTGTATGTGATGCTGAGAATCAAACCCAGTGCCTCACGCATGCTAGGCAAGCGCACTACCACTGAGCCACAACCCTGGCCCTATTCAGTCTTTTATATCAGTATGGATTCATGTATATTTTATATTTTGGGCATACTGTTATTTTGTTGCTAAAATCATTCCAGAATTGGCCACTGGGACTTCTTTCAGGTTGGCTCCCATGTTCCTTTGACATGATCCTATTCTTTCATATTTTTGGGTACTTTTAATTTTGTAATTTTCCTTGCCCCAACCTTAAACCTAGGCATTCTTCCAAGGAGATTTTAATAAAAATATTTAAAAACCAAGATCCAGAACATCACTTTGAACTGAATTCTGCTTTGTATTCCCAGGCTAACAAACTTAACAGGAGTATGTGAGAGGCAGCTGCCACACTCCCCAAAGCAGCTGCCCCTGCAGTGACATGGTACAGTGGTATATCTGGCCATTGGATCATTTGAATTCCTGATGTTTCTATAGTGAACTACTGGCTTTTCACCTAAGATCCTGCAGGGTGTGGAAGACAAATGAAAAGGTATCTATGGGCACAGGGTTTGGAATAAGTTGGATACTTCTTACTACCTTTATCCCTTCTACCTCTGGTGGGTGTCACTAGTAGGTCAGAAAGAGAGAGGCTCTGTCATTATCTAATGATTTTTTGAATTATTTTATTTTTGCACTATTGGAGATTGAACCCAGAGGCTTTGTTCAATGCTAGGCTTATACTTTACCACTGAGCTACATCCCCAGCACATAAATAGTATATTATAAAGGTATAGTTTACACCTGCTTCAAGTACATGTATCAGTTATTATTAATTTTTTGGTACTAGAGGTTAAACCCAGGGGTATTTTATCACTGAACTATACCTTAGTTCTTTTTTTTTATTTTGAGACTATGTTCTGCTAAGTTCCTTAAGGCCTTGATAAGTTGTTGAGGCTGGCCTTGAATTTGTGATCCTCTTGCTTTAGCCTCCTGAATTGTTGGGATTACAGGCATGTGCCATGTATCTGGCCAATTGTCTTTTGATGTGTGAAAGTTTGATCCAATCTAGTAATATTTTTATGAATTGTGCTTTTGATGTCTTAAGGATTCTTTTCATAAACCAAAATCATATAAGTTTTCTCCTGTTTAAAAGTTTTCTAATTTTAGCTCTTACATTTAGGTCTCTGATCCATTGTTTAAAAAACTATTTTTAGTTGTAGATGGACATAATACATTTATTTATTTTATTTATATGTGTTGCTGAGGATTGAACCCAGTGACTCACCTGTGTGAAGCAAATACTCCACCACTGAGCCACAACCCCAGCCCCTCTGGTCCATCTTGAGTTTATTTTTGTATATGGTGCTGTGGGTCTTGGTCGGTCGGTCAGTCTCTCTTTCTGATATCCAAATGCCCAAGTGCTATTTGCTGAAAAGATCTTCTTTTCTCATTGAATTGTCTTGGCATATTTGTTGAAAATCAGTTAACAATAAATGTGAGGGTTTATTCCTAGACTTACTTGTTTCCCTAATCTGTCCTTCTATCTTTATATCAATATACACTATCTTGGTTAGAATAATTTCTAGTAAGTTTTGAAATCAGGAAATGTTCATTTCCAGAATTGTTTTGATTATTGATTTGGATCCTTTGCATTTCCATATAAATTTTGAAATTAGGTTGTCCATTTTCCAAAAAAGCCTGCTGTGACTTTTTTTCTCCCAAATCAGTAATTGCATGTTTACTTGCTTTGTTACTTTTTAGTCTTATTCTTTTAATTATATAAATTTATAGAGTGCAGAATGAAACTGTAATACATACATAGAGCGTGCAAAGATCAAATCATAGTAATTAGCACCCCCTCCTTTTTTGTTGGTACCAGAGATTGAACCCAGGGCTTCGTGCATACCAGGCAAACACTCCACCACTTTATCTCCATTTTGAGACAAGGGTTTGCTAAGTTGCACAGGCTGGCCTTAGCCTTTTACAAGCATGCACCACCATGCCTGGTTCCTTAAATATTAAAAAAAAATTTATTATCCCAGTTAGCAGTCAGGTAAATGCAAACAAAATCACAATGAGCAGGCTGGGAAGTGGCAGAGCACTTGCTTAGCACGTGTGAGGTTTCAGGTTTGATACTCAGCACCACATAGAATAAATAAATAAATAAAGGCATTGTGTCCATCTACAATTAAAAAAAAAAAAAAACCAATCACAATGAGCTAACATTTCACCCCAAATAGAATAGTTCAGTGGTAGAGTGCTTGCTTAGCATGCACAAGGCCTATTTTCAGTGCCGCAAACTAAACAAAACAAGTGCTCATGAGGCTGAGGAGAAAAGGGACTCTTATACACTGCTGGTGGTAACGTGAAATAGTACAGTCATATGGAGAATCATTTGGAGTTTCTTTAAAAAAATAAGAACTACCACTTGATTCAGCTATCCCACTCCTAAGCTAAAGCCAAAGGATATGAAATCAGCATATCAAAGAGACACCTGCATGCCCATGTTTATTGTTACACTATTCATAATAACTAATATATTCAACATGACTGGATAAAGAAAATGTACGTAGTGACATATTATTCATCCATTAAAAGGAATGATATCCTATCGTTTGCAGCAAAGTAGATGGAACTGGAGGCCATTTAATGTTAGGTGAAATAAGTCAGATACAAGAAAGCAAGTACTGCATGTTCTCACCCATATTTGAGTGTTTAAAAATGTTAATCTTGGGTCAGAGGTATGGTACAGTGGAGTATGGTACAGTGGTAGTGTACTTGCATGCCATGCATGAAGTCCTAGGTTCAAACCCCAGAACCACATATACAAAAAAAGTTAATAGTCATTACTAGCAGCTGGAAGGATGCAGGTGATGGAGGATAGCAGGAGGTTGGATAAGGAGCACTAGACAGAGTAAGTTCTAGTGTTCGGTAGGATAGTTGGGTGACCATAGTTCACAATAATATATATTTTGTGACTAACTAGAAGAGAGGAGTTCTTAGACTCCACAGAAGTAATGATAAGAATATGGTAATGCTTATTACCCTAATTTGATCAGTACCTATCAATATACTGAAATATCATACTGCTGTGGTTTTCATAGGGACTGCATTGAATTTGTATATTAATTTGGGGAGAATCTATTAACAATACTAGATCTTCAAATTCATGAACATGAAATGCTTTTGTTTTCATTATTCAATCCTCACATTTCTTTAATTCCTTTGGATGTGAATGGAATTTGTTTTCATTTTTGGATTTTTCATTGCTGGTACAAAACAACTGTTTTTTGTATATTGATCTTATAATCTGTGAATCTGAACTTGATTAGTTCTAGTACACTGTAATTTTATGTTGTGTTTAGGTCCTCATCCAGTCAGAGGAGATTTTAAAAAAAAGTGCCCAAGAGGGGCTGGAGTTGTGGCTCAGTGGTAGTGTTTGCCTAGCAGGCATGAGGAACTGGGTTTGATCCCCTGCCCCACCTAAAAATATGCAAATAAAATAAAGGTATTGTGTCCATCTGCAACTAAAAAAATATTTAAAAATAATTAGAAATTACAACTTGAAAGGGGGAAACATTAAAAAAAAAAAAAAAAAAGGTGCCCAAGACCAATGACAGGGTAGCAGCAGCCTATATCTGTGTGCAGAGTTTTAGTTTTTGCAGTCTTTTCAATAGAGACTGTATAGCCTATGGTCTTATTTCACAAAGAACAGAAATCTAGAAAGTTTACATGACTTGGCTATAGAGCTTATTGGTAGAGCCAGGAAAAGAATTCATCTCTATCTCCTGGCCCTATTCATCTAAGGTGTTTATTGATCCCCTTCCATTGTTTGGCTTTAGTAGCTGTCATTTTCTCCAGTATCCAAGAGTATAGATATGATTATTATCTTTTTTCTTGGCCTTTTAGAAAAGCTCCCCAAACTTTCTGAGTTTTTTACCCAACTGTCGTCGAGGCCTAGCTAACTTGCATCCTTGATATTTTGAAAAGCAATCTAAATTCCAGAGCTGGGATTCTCCTGATTTGGACTTGAGAGTTTAACCAATTGGTCAGGACCTTTTTACAGTAGAGTTAGCTTTTAAAAAAGAATAATGACTAGATTTTTTTTTTTTTTTTTTGTGTGTGTGTATGGTGAACCCAGGGATCAAAACTTTATCATTGAGCTACATCCCAGTCCTTTTAATTTTTAAATTTTGAGATAGGGTCTCACTAAGTTGCTGAGAGTCTTGCTGAGTTGAGGTTGGCCCTGAACTTGTGATCCTCTTGTCTCAAGTCTCCTGATCACTGAAATTATGGGCATGTTCCACTGCATGCAGAATGACGAGATTTCTAAAAGGTTTCATCTTAGTATCTATATTGACTTAATTTTATTTGCTATTCTTTAATTGGGAGGTCCAAATGGTAATTTTCTCAAAAAAAATTTTTGTCAACTGATGATGATGGCTAGAGTTATCTAGAGGCCTCTTTAATATTTATGTTTCACCTTGACTTCTATTTTCTTTTACTTAAAAATATTTTCTTAGTTGTCAATGGACTTTATTTATTTATATGTGGTGCTAAGAATCAAACTCAGTGCCTCACACATGCTAGGCAAGTACTGTACCACATGAGTCACAACTCCAGCCCTATTATTATTATTTTTTTTTTCAAATTAAAAAAACCTAACTATCTCTTGTAGGTAGATTGCAAGGAGTTGGTTAGCCTTGTTGCAATAATGGTTTCCTGTATCTGGGGAAGTTATCTTCTGCAGTTAGGGACAGGGAGGTGGGAGGTTGGGTGGGATGAAATCTGAGAAAGTAATGCTGTTTGTTAGAACAAAGCTAATTATCAGTCACCACCACCATCACTATAACTCGAATTCCAGATACGGTAAGTAGAAGTTCATCTTCTAGTCTGTCTTCCTGAATTATACCTGTAAAGCAAAAAAAGATAATTTGAATAAAACACCTCAAGTATTTCACCAAGTATATTGATGCTGTGTTGCCTTCCCAATACACATTGTAATTATGTAGCAATAGTAGTTTGGGTGGAAGAGATCCAGCTATGTATTCAACCCAGGGGTAGCCCCTAACTGAACTACATCAGTTCGAAAATCCTGCTTCTCTCTCTCTCATGTCAGAATTACTGAGTTAGCCCATAGCATTCTCAAGGCCACAAGGATTAATTCAGGCATGTTCTTGATCAGTGTGAACTTCAAGACTCTCACTAGGACCATGTGGTTTGCTATATATAAAACTAGGATCTACTGAACAATTTTGCCAACTTCTGGTAGTTTCGAAATTGGCCCTTGAAGATTACTACCTCCTGGTAATCATATCCTTATATAAGACTTTCATCTTGACCTTGGGCTGGACCTACTTTCTAACAGAACATAGCAAAAGTGATGGGATGTCACTTCTGGCATGAGTTACTAAAAGATTGTGTCTTCCATCTTGGGTATCTTCTCATTTGCTTACTGTGAGGGAAGACACATACCATGCTATGAGGTAGGCTACAAAAGCCCACAAGGCAAGGTATTAAGTGGGGTCATTGGATAACAGTCAGTGAGAAACTGAGGCCCTGGTTCATCAACCTGTGAGGAACTAAATACTGCCAATAGCCACACTAGTGAGCTTGAAAGGAGATCATCTTCTATCTGGGCTTTCACATGATATTGTAGCCACAGTAGACAGCTTAACTGCAACCTCATGAGAGAGCAAAGACTCCAAGCTCAACAGAGCCACTAAGTTTTGGAGTGATTTGTTAAGAAGCAAAAGATAAAACAACACCCTAACAAAAGCTAGTTGGAGCTAAATTCTTTCCCTAGTTATTTGTAACTGAAAACATATTCACGCACACTAGCTAGCAGTAATCTTGAGGTTCCTAAACATTAAAATCTTTAGATTCAAATTTACCATGGTTTATAAAAATCATGAAAACAGAAAAAAAGGAAAACTGTTCACCTACTTATAAGCATCTCCATTTCTCATATGAAAAATTATGCAATAAGGCCCCATTCATTCATGATCCTTTATAATAGTGCAAAGTTTATGCCAAAATATACCTTTGATTACTTAAGCAAATGAACAATGTAAATAAACAGTGATCACGCAGGAACTGTTAAATCCACTGTTGAAAGTCCTTAAAAAACCACTTTAACACCATCTGTTTACATATAAGTTTAAAATATCCTAATTAAAATAATTCTTAATTAGTATCCATTAATTAAAGTCAGTCTAGAAGGACTTCAATAGACTAGGGTGTCATGAACCATGATTAACTGAACTAGCATTCAATATAACAAAACATTACAACCTCATCATTCTTTAAAGGCCTTTGAATGCTATAAACTTATATAAACCAATCTGAGCTTACTCCCTAAATAAAAGCTTTTGCTTTAGGGTCTTCAGGGTAGCAGGATTACTTGAAAAGGCCACTGGAGGCAGTTACAATGCTATTTCCTTATATTCTGTTTTCTAGCAAGTTCAATGAAGGGATGCTGGTCTTCCCTATTCCCCCTCCCCTTTTTTTAAAGTGTCGGGGATCAAACCCAGGGTTTTACACATCCTAAGCAAACACTTGAATACTTTACCACTGAGTTGCACCCCAGCCTCTGTTCTTTTTTACCTGCTAAGATACCTCTCTCAAATATTCTTTCTATGTATTAAAATCACTTCCTGAGAGGGTTTCACTTGTAATTTAGTATGAATTCTTTCAATTAAATTAAATCTAGATTTATCTGAGCACTTGGAAGCATGAGAAATAAGAAGGGTATGAAGAGTTAGGGGACATTCTGATGAGCAATTCTGAAAGAGGCAGGGACTTAGGAAAGGAAAGAGCTATCTATCTGGGAGCAGGATTAAGATTCATCAAAGCCAGACATGTAAATTCAATTGCTTATCTGTACATGAGATGACCAAGTTACTGGCTGGGTAGGGAGTGATTTCATTCAAAGGGGTAGCAGGATGAGGATGTTCACAGTGGATCACTGCAGTAGCTGGTTGAAGTAAATTGATACTTCCTGGAAAGGAACTTATCAGATGGGACATGTGGGATGGTCTGGGCTTTAGTAGTTGATAGTGGAGTTTCCTGGAATGAAACAGAACTTCTATGGCCTATAAAAGAGAAATGGCAATAGTTTGGGGCATAAGGTAAGAAAAGTAGATAGAAGTGACTGATGCAGCTGAAAACTAAGACATACCATGTCCTTCAGTAAGCATCTTGAGGTCTGTACTTGTTTTTTAAAATTTCCAAAATGGGGTTAGAGGAGTGGCTCAGTGGTAGAGCACTTGCCTAGCATGTGTGAGGCCTTGGATGTAATCTCCAACACCATAAAAAAATTTTTCCAATATAAAAAGAATCCACATAGGCAATAAATGAAAAAAAAAAAAAAAGCAAAATAAAACTCACCACTCTGGTTAACAGCTAGTTCTAAATATGATGGTTAAACTTTCAAGGTCTTCATTCTTTAATTGTAATTCTTCAAGCAGGGTGGCTATGAACTGTGTAAACACCACATTTTTTGGAGAATGCTTCTGAATGCCAAGAATTGGGGTCAATCTGAAACAACCAAAAATACTAAATGTATATGTATGAAATGAGAGGTATGAAGGGACTCCCATCTTCAACATAACAAGGAGGATTTTGAGAGGATAATGAGGTTACTCTGATTTAATAACATTCACACAGAGAGAAAAGATCAAACATTATTAAGTACAGAAAGAAGTCTAAAAGTTTGAATCTACTAATGTCCTCTTGCTTTTCATAATTTAGCAAAAAATATTAAAATTCTGTTTAGGAAAGAAAATGGATTCCATCCATTTGGGGAAGACAGGTTGTGGAGAAGGGTTTAGAGTTGAATAGGATTTTAAAAACAGTTTATACTGGATTATACCACCTGGAAAAAGGACAATAAATAATGAACAAGATTACCTTTTGGATGAAACCTGAATATTTTAACTTTTTAAAAAAAAGATTCTTTTAGATGTAGATGGACACAATACTTTTATTTATTTATTTTCATGTAGTTTTGAGGATCAAACCCAGTGCCTCATACTTGTGAGGCAAGCGCTCTGCCACTGAGCCACAATCCCAGCCCATATTTTAACTTTTAAACATAAAATGGATTAGGTTCCACAAGGCATTTAATATCAACTTCATATGGAACAATATACTTTTTATCTAACCATTTCTGGTAAATAACCCTAAAGATTGACTTATGTAATAGAATCTTTGAATTAATTTTCATTGCTATATGATCAATAATCAAGATTTTTTTTTAAAAAAGCAAGCAATACATGAGATTCAAAATTGTTTGATATACCAGTTCTCATCCCTTCCTCCACAAAGAACCAAAGTAACAGGTGCATAGCTGCATTATGAGGTGAGTGACCATGGCAGAACATTAGAAATTGGTAAGAGACTGGAAGATTGAGAGATCTGAGAAAACCACAGACTAAGAGAAATGAAATACCCTGGTATCTTCACAGTTGGGAGACGGAGAGTCTCTTTTGCAGGGATAAGAGTATAAAAGGAACTTCTAGCAGACTGTTTCACTGTGGATGCTGGCAATCCTATGTACTGGAAAGTTTACAATTATCATAGGTTGGCAGCCCACTTAGATAAATAACCTGAAATCTGCCTAGTAGCCTTGCTTTGGAAAAGGATCTCACCTCATCTCCCAGTGATGTCACAGAATGCTATAGGCAGGAGCCATATTGATTAAGTGAACTAACTATGTCTGAGTCTGAACTGCTGTAGGGGTTAGAAACCTCTGTACATTCCCATCCTTGGTGCACTGTTTGGGGCTGAGGGAGAAGGCAGTACTGCCTTGTGAATCCAGTGTGCCTTAACAGAGTGACTGGGACCTAAGCCTGCTGGATGCTCTGTACTATAATAGAGGATGGGTGTTGTAATGCAGACAATGGAAGGTGCCACTTTTGAGAAGCAGATCAAGGTACTTGCCCTCTGAGACTAAGGGTGGAGTTAGCTGCGTGTGGAGTTGGTGTCTACTTTGTTCCTGCTGCTGCTCCCTACTGTATAACACTTAGATGCCTGTTACTGACAGGACGGGAAGGGAACCTTATGATTTCCACTTCTACCCTGCCCACAGGGGCATGCTGTTGCCCTACTGCCAAGGCACACATGGTGAAAAGGGCGCCTGAGAGGAATTTTGCCCAGCTCCATCCACGATTCTGCTCCCTGGTAGGTGCTGTCACCGGAGTGGCAGAGTAGAACACCCCTACTGCCACCACCCCTTCTATGTAATTCTTGCCACTGCCCTGTCACCACACCTTATCTATCCATGCACTGTTGTAAGGTCTGGGTCTAAGTGCCACAGAGGGGGCACTGTAGTTCCCACCACTGAGAGGCAGCATCTGGACCTGTACCTATTTGTTGGAGGACAAGTGCTTTAGGCCCCTCACAACTGCTGGGGCCACCAGTGCCAGAGGCCCTTGCTAGCAGCAAACCCAGCATCAGTAGTGCCTGAAGAAACCTCCATCGTCTGATAGAAGCCATTCCCACTGTAGGAATAGACACACAGCACCCCACATCCACCTCTGTCTGCATACTTGCCTGAACTGCCAGAGTATCCCCACTTGCATAGCCAAAGAGACAATGGGTCTCTCTGACTCTGCTGCAGTACATGTTGTGCCCAATGTCATCAATCACAGTCGAGTAAGTTATAGGGACACTATACTATGGTGCCCAGACAAAATCAAAGACAACACTGTGTGACAAATAAACCAATACATATGTTCCAAAGAAAGCCCTTAACTAAGAAGGCTACCCCACAAAATGCTTGGAGATGTCTAATCTACTGTACACACAAATATCAACATGGGAGCATAAGTAATAGGAAAAAAACAGAGTAATGTGACATATTTCAAAGAACCTAACTCTCTAGAAATAGAGCTCAAGAAATTAAAATGGATGAAATGCCTGGTAAAGAATTTAAGAGAGATTGATAGAAGTTGGTGGAATAGTGAAGGTTACTTTCCTGGCTGTTCCATGGCATGAAAACAAGAAAGCAGATAGGCAGCTTCTCAGTGAGGTCCCTGAGGACCTTAAAAGAGCGTACTATAGGGATACTGCCACATCAATGATCATAGCAGCACAATTCACAATAGCTAGACTGTGGAACCAACCTAGATGCCCTTCAATAGATGAATGGATAAAAAAAACGTGGCATTTATACACAATGGAGTATTATGCAGCACTAAAAAATGACAAAATCATGGAATATGCAGGGAAATGGATGGCATTAGAGCAGACTATGCTAAGTAAAGCTAGCCAATCCTTAAAAAACAAATGCCAAATGTCTTCTTTGATATAAGGAGAGCAACTAAGAACAGAGCAAGGAGGAAGAGCATGAGGAAAAGATTAACATTAAACAGAGATGAGTGGTGGGAGGGAGAGGGAGAGAGAAGGAAAATTGTATGGAAATGGAAGGAGACCCTCATTGTTACACAAAATTACATATAAAAGGTTGTGAGGGGAAAGGGGGGGGAAAACAAGGGAGAGAATTGAACAACAATAGATGGGGTAGAGAGGGAAGATGGGAGGGGAGGGGAGGAGGGATAGTAGGGGATAGGAAAGGTAGCATAATACAACTGTCACTAATATGGCAGTATGTAAAAATGTGGATGTATAACTGATGTGATTCTGCACTTCGTATTTGGGGTAAAAATGAGAGTTCATAACCCACTTGAATCAAATGTATGAAAGATGATATGTCATGAGCTTTGTAATGTTTTGAACAACCAATAAAACAAAATAAAATAAAAAAAGAATTTGAAGAAGACCTAAGAAGATACAAAGATCTCCCATGTTCTTGGATAGACAGAATTAATATTGTTAAAATGGTCATACTACCAAAAGCATTATACAGATTTAATGCAATCAATTAAATCTGTATAAGAAAGAAAGAGAATACTATAGACCAGTATATATGATGAACACAGATGCAAAAATTCTCAATGAAGTACTATCAATAGAATTCAGTAGCACATCAAAAAGATTGTTGTCCATGATCAAGTTGATTTCATCTTAGGGTTGCAAGAATGGTTCAACATATGTAAATCTATAAATATTAATATATAGTCTTGCCAGAAAGAAAGATAAAAATCATGTGATCATCTCTCAATAGATGCAAAAAATAAGTTAAAAAATAAAAGCACTTGATAAAATGCAGCATCCTTTCATGACAAAAGTCCTAAATAAATTAGGTACAGAAAGATCACACCTCAACATAAAAAAGGCTGTATATGATAAACTCATAGCCAACATTCATAACGAATGGGGGAAAACTGAAAGCATTTACTCTAAGATCAGGAACAAGATAGGGTATTCATTCTCCCTGGTTCTTACATTCTATGTAGTACTAGAAGTTTTAGCTAGAGCAATTAGGCAAGAAAAAAAAAATAAAAGGCTTACAAATAGGAGGGAAGAAGTCAAATTATCGGAGATGATATTATTCTATATATGGAAACACCTAAAGACTCCACCAAAAGATTATTAGAACTGATAAATTAATTCATTAAAGTAATAGGGTACAAAATCAATATACAAAAACTAATAGCTTTTCTATATACCAATGACAATTTTGTTAAGAAACATAAAGGTAATCCCATTTACAATAGCTACAAAAAATCCCAAGCCAAACCAAATCAAACCTAAAGCCTAGGAATAAATTTAACTAAGGACGTGAAAGACCTATAAAATGAAAGCTGCAAAACACTGAAAAAAGAAATAAAAAACTAGAATGACCTATGTTCATGGATTGGAGAATTAATATTGTTAAAAATGTTCATACTACCAAAGCAATTCAATGCAATCCCTGTCAAATACACTGACATTATTTACAGAACTATTAAAAAAAAACAAAACAGCCATAAAGTTCATACAGTGGCACAACAGAACCCGAATAGCCAAATCAGTCTTCAGCAAAAAACAAACTTTGCAAAGCTGGAGGCATCATAATACCTGATTTCAAGACATATTACAGAGCCATAGTAATAACAGCTTGGCATTAGCATAAATAGAAACACATAGACCAATGGAACAGAATGAAGATCCCAGAAAGATACCCACACATCTATAGCCAACTGATTTTTTTGACAAAAGCATCAAAACCCAACACTGGAGAAAAGATAGCTTCTTCAAATGGTCCTTGGAAAAACTGGATATCCATATGCAGAAGATTGAAAGTTGCCCTTAATTCTCATTCTGTACAAAAATCAACTCAAAATGGTCAAAGATTAGAAAAACAGGAGAAACATTTTAGTACTTCAGTATAGGCAAATATTTCTGGAAAGCTTTTGGGGAACAAATTCTTTTTTCAGAAAGTGATTTAATATTTCAGATGCTTATTTAGCCTTGTTCACTGCCACTGGGCACATCAAATGTAAATAAAACTCAGATTTAAATCAATAAAGATCAAGAAATCAGGGTAGATCAGTTCTGCACTATTAAGTATAGAATTGGAAATGTTTCTAAGAAATAAAATTTCTCTTTGTTTGGCAATTTTATATAGAAAGCAGAAGTAAAAGGAAAAAATTATTAGTATTATCCAAAAATGGCCAGACTTCCAGGGGAGGAGGTAAGATCTCCACATCTCTAAAAGTATCTTAGTAAGAAGAGGACAGTAAAGTAATTGATTCTTAATAGTCCAGTGAAACAGACTATTCTATTTGGGAAAACCCAGGTAGTGCCTGCCTTCTCTATTTCTCCTGTTTTTCTTTATGGCTAGGGGATGGAGTACCAAGTTCTCACACTTCATGAGCTTTGTATCCCCCACAAGTAGTTCATAATGGGAAATAGGACTCCCCTTTTTCTAATGCCCAGATTAAGATGGGTACTTAGGTGAACCTAGTAAACTGGCCAGCTTTTTCTGAGGCAAAAAGAAGCCAACTCTGACTATCCACACTTAGATTATATAAACAATTTAAAATGTAAATTGTAGCTTACCTACAATAAGATCTAAAATATTGGGGATAGGATAACATTGGCTAAAATAAAAACAAGAAGTCCAGAGCAGGCAGATCAAATGTGCCAGCTCTACAGAAAGTAAGCTTTTGTGTGTATTTAAAATGGTTTATATTCATGGGCTGGAGTTATGGCTCAGTGGCAGAGTACTTGCCTAGCACATGTGAAGCACTGGGTTTGATCCTTAGCACCACATAAAAATAAATAAATGTATTGTATATATCTACAACTAAAAAACTTAAAAAAATTATAGAGTTCCACAGCCTACAAAGAATGAAAGCTAGCATATTGGATAACAGCTTGGACATTTTGAGATACATTACTTAGGTTGAAAGTTCTGAACTGCTTCTGTCTTTGTGATCTTGGGGAAGTTACTTTAATTTTTTATACCTTTATTTCCTTGACAGGCAGTATTTACATGATACATCCAAAATAATTTCTTTCAAGTAGACTAGATTTAGCTCACATAAAAATTTCCCAATTACCTCTCAAAATGCCATTAGTACTTACCCCAATTTCCAAAATTAACCCTCAAACTAGAAATAAGAGATGATCACCTGACTTCTCAACCTGCATATCCGTTTTAAGAGCAAAAGAGAAGAGTTATAGAGAAAGCTTATAAGAGAACCCTCTGCCAAATTAGTAAACATTTTAGGTATAGTAACACTTCTTGGCAAACTTACAAGGCTGAAATGATTTTATAAATTAGTAAATTCATCATGAGATATATTCAAATTAACCTAAAAGTTTTGTTTATTAAGAAAAACTAGGGCGGGGCACTGTGGTATATCCTATAATCCCAATGGCTTGGGAGGCAGACGCAGGAAGATTGCAAGTTCAAAGCCAGCCTCAGCAACTTTGCGGTTCCTGTCTTAAAACAAAAGGGCTGGGGATGTGGCTCACTGGTAAAGCACCCCTGGGTTCAATCCCTGGTACCAAAAAAAAAAAAAAGTTAATAAGAATCTTTACCTGATTTGGGGGTGGGGGTGCTGGAAGGAAAGCAACTATGTAATCCCAATCTGAGCAATTGGCTAACCCTGCTCATAAATCAAATACTCTTTTCTTAATGAGCTTGGATCTGCATTGAGAATTCTGAAAACAGGATTCTCAGCAACCATTTCAATTCTTTAGACCTGGCTCCTGAGATGAAACCCCAGTCTAATGGCAGGTGCTAGGGAACTCTGAACACAAAGGTTTTTTTTTTGTTGTTGTTGTTTGTTTTTTATACTAGAGATTGAACTTAAGGGCAACTGACCACTGAGCTACATCCCAGCCCCTTCTATTTTTTCAGACAGGGTCTCGTTAGGTTGCTTGCAGCTTTGCTAAGTTGCAGAGGCTGGCTTCAAACCTGTGATCCTCCTGCCTCTGGGCTTACAGGCATGTGTCATTATGCCTGGTATGTGCCATCATGCCCAGCAAACACAATTAGTTCTAATCCATGTTCTGCCAGGGATGCTTGTATGATTTTGGGAAAGTTGAATCTCAAAATCTTAGGGTCTGTCTATAACATGGGTTAATAATACTTAAGTACCTTAAAATTATTATAAAATTCATATAGGTTACAGTAGATGATAACTTTCATTATGACAATGATTATAACACCAATGAACATTTGCCACATACTTCTTATTAGTACTTACCATGTATTATGTACTTGTTCTAAGCATCTTTAACTAGAGTGATGTGGAAGGATTTAGTTATGATGTCCATTTTATGTTAAGGAAATAAAGGTACAAAAAATTAAAGTAACTTCCTCAAGATCACAAAGACAGTAGCAGTTCAGAACTTTCAGCCTAAGTGATGTATCTCAAAATGTCCAAGCTATTATCCAATATGCTAGCTTTTATTCTTTGTAAGCTATGGAACTCTATAATTTGATCTTCCAAGTCCTCAATGAACATGTAGAAGGAACAAAATGATTTAAATTTTCTTTAGAGAACTACAAATAAAAAACAATTGCAAATGGCTGGCAGGCAGAAGGAAGTGTTGTTAGATTAATTACACAGGTTTGTTGTCTGTTGGAGACAGGAATATCAACTTGAGCCTGGAGATTTCTGCAGCAAGTCATCAAGCAGACAGACAGCAATCCTCAGGCATCTGGAACTAGGATTTCCTGAGTTCTAATATTCGAACTCTATGATTTGGATGTAAGGTATCTCCCCAAAAGCTCATGTGTAAGACAATACAAGAAGGTTTAGAGGATAAATGATTGGGTTATGAGAATCTTAACCCAATCAGTGAATTAATCCCCTAATAGGGATTAACTGAGTGGTAACTGGAGGTGGGTAGGGGTGTTGCTGGAGCAGGTGGGTCCCTGAAAGCACGCCTTTGGGATATATTTTATCTGGCAAGTGGAGTCTCTCTCTGCTTCCTGATCATCATGTGAACAGCTTCCCTCTGCTACACTCTTCTACCATGATGTACTATCTCACCTCAAGCCCTGAGGAATGGAGCCATCTTCTGAAACCATGAACCCCCAAATAAACTTCTTCCCTTAAAAGTGTTCTTTTTGTTCTTTTTTCACAGCAGTGAAAAAACTGACTAAAACACCTGGAAAGATAGGCAACGATATTTCCTTTCACTGTATTTATTCCCTTTATTTCCCTTTTACTGATAAGAATTCTTCCACACCCCTAGTCCTTAATATAGAATGTAAATGATTACAGAACTATATAACAACTTGCTGAGAGTTATAAGCTAAGTTTAGGTATAAATGAATATATATATATATCCTCTATTAGTTCCTATGTACTTCTTAAATGTTAATAATTCAGTGGGTTATTTTTGAAGTTACATAAAATTACACTTTGTTTAAAAAATTAGAAGCCAGGCTCATGAATATTAAAAATGGAGAATGTTTTGACAAGTTATAATCAAGAAAGATGCTGAGCCCTGAAAAAATTTATATATATATATATTTTAGTTTTAGGTTGACACAATATCTTTTTTTTTTTTTAATATTTATTTTTTAGTTCTCGGCGGACGCAACATCTTTGTTTGTATGTGGTGCTGAGGATCGAACCTGGGCCGCATGCATGCCAGGCGAGAGCGCTACCGCTTGAGCCACATCCCCAGCCCAGACAATATCTTTATTTTATATTTATGTGGTGCTGAGGATCGAACCCAGTGCCTCATATATACTAGGTGAGCACTCTATCACTGAGCCACAACCCTAGCCCCGCCTTGAAAATTTTGATTTCTGAATTTTAAGGAGAATTTAAGAAAATTACGATTTACAAAAGCACACCTTTTAAAAAAATTGGTGCATTATAATTATAAGTGGGATTCATTATGTCATATTTGCACATAACATAGTTTGATCAATTTCATTCCCTAATACCTACCCTTTCCCTCCTCTCCATGGATTTGCTTCTTTCCAAAGTAATTTACATTAACTTTTTTTTTGTAATTGCAAATGGACAGCATGCCTTCATTTATTTTTATGTAATGCTAAGGATCAAACCCAGTGCCTCATGCATGTTAGGCAAGCGCTCTGCCACTGAGCTACAGCCCCAGCACCCAAAGTAATTTATATTTGAAGTTAAATATGGATGATATATAATCTTTATGTTGTCCAAATTCCTTATCTCAACTACTTTAACATGTTTGTTTTATTAGTTAATAGCAAGTGTATACCTATGCCTCCAGCCTGGCTCCTTACTAGGCACCTTCTGAATTTTCATGTCATTTTTGTAACAAAAGGCTGTCTGCTTGCATAGATAAATCAGAGGCAAGATCATAACATTTTAGCAGACCACTATGGTTTTGATTAATGATAAGGGTTAAATTGTAGTTATTTTCAAAGATGCTACTAATGAATTGATGGGATTCTTTTTTTAGGGCACCTGCAATCCTAATGACAAGTGTTGTAGGACTGAATGGAGTTTGAGGATCTATCTAATGTGCAGGAATACTGCATTGAGCTTGGAAAATAGGGTTCTATCTAGAGTCTGCTTTTGTTAGCAGTAATCATGGAAGAGGGCTTTGTAAACCATAAAGAACTGAGGAACACAGTTTCTGTGTGTGCTTACCAGTCCCAATGACAAATGAACAAAGACTTATTACCAGAATTGTCAATAACAGTCTCCTAACTGCCACATCTAAAAGCCTTTTTTCCATTCTCTTCCCAATTTACTCTGTAGTATGTGATATCACTTCCTTTCTTCCTAGAAAACTCCTCCTTTTGGCTTTTGTGACTTTCTTTCCACCTCTGATTCTTCATAATCTTTCCTGTTTGCTTTTCTAACTAGTTCATTAATGATAGGCCTTAATTTTCATATTGACTCTCTTCTTTTTGCACTGAATTCCACCTCATGGCTTTGATTATTGATGATTCAAATCTCTTAACTTCTGTTTTTTTCCTTCCCTTAGATGCCTAAAAGATACCTCAAATGCATTATGTTCAAACCTGAATTTCTGACTTCTTGTTTCCATCAAAGCATTCTGGTACTAGAAGTCTCAGTCAGCATTTTTTTTTTTTTTCCTTTCTCTTTTGGTGCTGGGGAGTGATCCCATGGCCTTGAACATGCTAACCTTAGTCATCTTTATCTCTTACCCTTTAATATTCTATGCTCAATCAGTCACCAAGTTTTGCTGACGGTCCTCTGAGGTGCTTCCTGATTCCATTTCATCCACTCCGTTCTCACTATCCTTGTCCTAATTCAGATGAATCATCTCTTGCTTGGACTCCTGCTACAGCCTCCCCAGTGGTCTCTCTGAACCAAAGAAAACAAAAGAAATTTTGTTTTCTTTGAGCCTTTTTTTAATTGTTTCAATCATATGAATACATTGTTTATAGACATTTTTATACATTTATGGAATATATTTTTAGTTGTATAAATTCTGTCTAACTCACTAGGCTGGGAGAAGACTCGAGATCATATTTTATTTATCCATATTTTTTTTTCTGCACAGGCTTGTTTTCTTAATTGGATGAATGATTATAGAACTGCAATTGCTGCTTCCCCATATTAGCACTTTTTGTATCAGTCAGCTTTTTATCACTCTGACAAAATACCTGAGAAAAACATGATTAAGAGAGGAAAAATTTATTTTGGCTCACAGTTTCAGAGGTTTCAGTCCAAGATCAACCAGCATCTTTGCTTTGGGTCTGAGGTGAGGCATCATGGTATACAGAGTGTGGTAGAGAAAAGCTGCTAACCTCATGGCAGCTAGAAGCAGAGTAAGAGAGATGAAGGAACTGGGAACAATATATAGTCTCCAAGGGCACAGCCCCAAGGTCCAGTTCAATTATATCTGACCTCTTAAAGTTTCTACTATTCTTAAAAGTCCATTCGAATTATGAATACATCAATGGATTAAATCACTGATGAGGTTAGTGATTTAATAATTCGTAATCCAAATTTGTAATCCAATCATTTCTTAAAAGTCTTACCACTGTTGCTGTACTAGATAGAGATCAAGCCTTGAACACATGAGCCTTTCAAAGACATTCCAGATCCAAACTGTAACACTTCTCAATGTACAAGAACAAGTCAATGGACTAACTGGTCCATGATGGGCCAAATGCAGCTTGCTACTTATCTTTGTAAATGAAAGTTTTATTGGATTATAGCTATACCCATTTATTTACTTATCCTATGGCTGCTTTCATAGTACAACAGTAGAACTGAGTAGCTGTGAGGTGTAGAGTTAGCAAAGATAAAAATGTTTATGTTCTGTCCCTTTAAAAGTGTACCGACTCCTGAACTAGAAGATCAACTATGCACCAATTTTAATTTAGAATGAATAACTCAGTTACTAATAATGTCTTATATACTATATAGCTCTGATAATGGCAATTATAACAGGAGATAAGAATTACAAATTTAACTATTTAGCTCTAAAATATTCAGGGTCTGACCTGGGAAAGAGCTTGTACAAACTGGATCACTAAAGAATGAAGAATGTTTAGACACCAAAAATATCTTGTAAAATCTTCAATCTGGAGACAGTGCTTTCCCTTACACACTTCACTTCAGCAATACTGACCAATCCTGTCTCAACTGCACTTAGGTTAAGTTTACAACTATTTCAGGAGTTTGCTTGGGGATATTCTTTCCCCAGATCTCTGCCTGGTGGGCTCCTTCAAGTGATTCATTTTTGTTTAAATGTCATTTCTCCCATTTGAAATCCAGCCTCACACTTCCTCTATCTCCTTATTTTATTTTCTCCATTGTCCTTACTAATTGTCTAATGATATTATTTGTTTATCTATCTTCCATCCAATTTATCTTGTTCAGTATATCCTTCATGCCAATGATCAATAATTACTTGTTGAGTGAAAACCATCTTGAGAGGCCACTTACTTACTATGATTCTTGGAATGTTTTCTTCATAAAATTTTCCTTCTTTCATTTTTAGAGAAAACAATAGAAGGCATATTGTAACTCTTTCCTTGATTGCACATAGCTGCATCTTCCTGCCAGAAATGTTTCAAAGCATCAACCAGTAAGGTGAGTGAGCTTAAATCTATAAGGCAGACCTAATACTACATCATGACTTTCTACTTATTCTGGTATTTTCCCTCTTCACATCCATTTGATTTGTGTCTTAGTACTTCCCAGACAACTCAGTGTTGTCTGGGAAGTACTAAGACTGCCAAAAATGAATAGTGCTAAGTGCCACAGCAAACTTTGGTTGGTAGCTTATAATTCACTTCCATTCCTGCAGAGGAAAACGTGGAGCAAAGAATTGGAGCACGGCGTGATTGCTTAGATCAGAAGTACTTAGTAGGTGAAACATAAAAGAGGAGGAAATTATCATTCTAAACGATATGAGATGTAGTTGGCCACAGTAGAAGAATTTTGGATATAATCCTCTTTTTTTTTTTTTTTTTTTTAGACATGGGATTGAACCCAGGGGTCCTTAACTACTGAGCCGCATCTCACCCCCACCTTTCTTTTTAAATTTTGAGAGAGGGTCTTGATAAGTTGCTTAGGGCCTTGCTAAGTTGCTGATGGTGGTCTTGAATTTGTCATCCTTCTGCCTCAGCCTCTCAAGTTGCTGGGTATAGGTGTGTGCCACCACACCTTTTTTTTTTTGGGTGGTGGTGGGGATTAAACCCAGGGTCTTGTATATCCTAGACAGGTGCTATATCACCCAGTTACAGTCCTAATCCTTGTATCTTATAATTTTATAATATCTATGGTGTACAATATATTTTAAAGTATGTGTACCTTGTGGAATGGCTGTATCAAACTAACCAACATATGTATTTCCTTGAGTACTTTTTTTGTGTCTCATAAGAACACTTAAAATATACTCTCAAGGGGCTGTGGCTGTGGCTCAGTGGTAGAGTACCTGCCTTACATGTGTGAGGCCCTGGGTTCAATCCTCAGCACCACATAAAAATAAATAAAATATTGTGTATAACTAAAAAATAAATATCTTTAAAAAAATCTACTCGCAAGATTTTTGAGAACACATTGTTATTAACTATAGTTATGCTGTACAATAGAACTCTTCTTTTTTTTTAATATTTATTTTTTTTTAGTTTTTGGCGGACACAACATCCTTGTCTGTTATGTGGTGCTGAGGATCGAACCCGGGCTGCATACATGCCTGGCGAGCGCGCTATGCTTGAGCCATATCCCCAGCCCAGAACTCTTATTTTCTTAACTGAAATTTTATATCCTTTGTCCAATATCTCCTGAATCCCTTCTCTCCCTGACCACGCATTCTTGGCAATCATCTCCATTCTACTCTCTGCTTCTATGAATCCAAAATTTTTTTTTAGGATTCCACATATAAGTGAGATCATGCAATATTTATCTTTCATGGCTTTTTTTTCACTTAACATAGTATCCCCCAGATTCATCTATACTGTCAAAAATGACAAGATTTTTTTCCATTTGTCTAAAGATATATCACATGTTTTTTCGATGGATACTTAGGTTGATTCCTAAGTATCTTAGCTATCTATTGTGAATAAACATTGCAATGAACATGTGAGTGCAGATGTGTCTTTGACTTACCAATCTCATTTCCTGTGAATATAACCGCAGTAGCAGGACTGTTGGAGCATATGGTAACTGGAGCATATGGCAGATCTACTTTTAATTTTTTAAGGAAACTCCATACTATTTTTCATAATGGCTATACTAATTTCCATACCAACAAAAGTGTGTAAAAGTTCCTTTTTCTCCTTATTCTTGCCAGCACTTATTTTCTATGGGTCTTTATTTCTGTGTAATTCTGACTTACCATTTTTTCATGGGGTATATTTTTTATTTATTTTAAGTGAATGAAGAGAAGCAGAATGTAGTAGCAAAATGAGGACACATAATGAGTTTGGGATCCATACTCCCTTTCAGTCTACTTCTGTTGAGAATTAGCTATGTATGATGATGTCTGGATTATACACACCTCTAGTCCAGCTACTTGGGAGGCTGAGGTGGCAGGGTCACTGGAACCCAGGGGTGCAAGACCAGCCTAAGCAACACAGCAAGATCTCATTGCAAAATGAATAATTAAGAAAAGATTCAAATTCTGCCTTTTGTTTTTTGAAGACTGGACTCCTGCTGTGTTGCTCAGGCTTGCCCCAAACTCCTGGGATTCAGATGATCTTCCCACTTTAGCCTCCAGTAGCTGGACTACAGGTATGTGCAACCAGATTCAAGACCCCTCCACCCCCCCTTTTTTTTTTTGTGATAACTCAGGGCCTCATGCATGCCAGGCAAGTGCTCTACCACTGAGCACTTTTTTAAAATTATTTTTTTGAGACAGGATCTAGGTAAGTTGCTCAGGATAAGTGACTTTCCTGTGTCAGCCTCCCAAGTAGCTGGGATTTTAATAAGACCCTTTATTAAAGTAATGATTTGATCCCTTTTTACAAGACAGCTAATGAACTAGCTCTATGATCTCAAAGGATGGAGAGTTTACATTTCTATGTGAGTTTCTATAATGATTAGCAAACCTTAAATTCTAGACACTATTTCTCACTTTATAAATATCTCTTACAGAATTTTATTTTTTCCTTTGTGGAACTTTTAGGGGTTTTTGGTGGGCAAGCTTTTAAAGTTATTTCTTCATAGTTTAGAAAATGTTTCTCTTTAACTCCAAGTCCTTTTAATCTTTCCTCACAGATGCCATACAACCACTCCTTATTGCTATTGGTGTCCTTTCCTATACTCCCTTCAAGCTTTTAGTTTCCCTAAAATGTAGTGACTCAGAATATAAGTAATGTTCAAATCCATTACTTCAAAATATAAAAAGCACCTTTCACCTCACAAAAACGTATTATGAAATAAAATCTCCTAGTTACTTTTGGAGTATGATTGCAGGATCTTATCAAACACCTACACTTCTACCCTTTTTTGGTTAAAGGGACTCCTGAGACTCCTCTTTTTTCTTAATCCTTTATCTGTGTACTATTAATTATGATAAACTAATCATTTACTTGTTTAACCTTTTCATTAAAGAACAACCCCTGCTCTGTTATACAATAAAAGGGATGAAACCTCTCTTTGAATCCTGAAACTTCTAATAGTGAATATCAAAGAACACTGTGGGCCCAGATAACTTTGCTTAATTAAAAAATAGTAATATACCAGCGTTGATATTTAATAATTTTTTTTAGAGAGAGAATTTTTTAATATTTAATTTTTTTAGTTTTCAGTGGCTACAACATCTTTATTTTATTTTTATGTGGTGCTGAGGATTGAACCCAGTGCCCTGTGCATGCCAGGCGAGCATGCTACTGCTTGAGCCACATCCCCAGCCCCTTTAATACTGTGTTTTCTATAGAAAATACCTTTAAAATACTCAGCATAGAATGTGATTGGCAGTGGGTAAAAACAAAATTTTTATACTTAAATTTCTTCCTTTTTTTAAAAGTTGATGATAGATGTTTATTTCATTTATTTATATGCAGTGCTGAGAATTGAATCCAGTGCCTCAAACATGCCAGGCAAGTGCGCTACCGCTGAGCCCCAGCCCCAAATTTCATTTCTTTTAAGTATGCATAAAAACCTACAGAGGTGACAGTAAAATAATGACTTAACACAGTCTATATGTTAGAGAAAATAATTTGAAAAAAACTATATGATAAAAGTTTGCAATGTATAAATCACAAACAAGAGAGAAATGTTCTCATGAAAATGCCACTGATTCAAATCTCAATTCTGAAAAGCCAGATAGCCTCCTACAACTAGTTCTTTACCATATGGTAAGTGTCATGACAACAAAAGCAAAATGCCAAGCCTCAAACAGCATCTTATTGATAAGACCTTTATTTAGCCGACCGCTCCACATATGCTACACATCAAAAAGACAGAACACAAAAGTCTGGTTAGGATAAGTCCTTCTATTTGTTGTTATTGGGCTATCATACAACATCTGGTTAACAGGTATTATTATATACATGCTAGTAAGGAGTTTCTTAAGTTTGGGCATGAGAACTGAAATAAGAGATTTTAAATTAAAAGTTGACAATTTTTATAAATCATTATATTCAAGGATCTGGAGCTATACAAACTCTTGATTTAAGCCTCAGAAGTATGTTATCCATAAATCACTGGTTTGTAACAGAGAAAGTTATATAAAGAGTTAAAGTTGTGGTTTATTGAGCAACTAGAGCTAAATAACTGATTAAACTCTGTTATCCATTTTTTTAATACAATAAAAATCAGTAATAAACTTGGATTTTTAAATGACCTTCCTCATTCTGGTCCCTATTTCCTTGTTCACTGTACTCTTATTGAACCTCAGTGGACTCCATACTGCAGCTCGTGGAACATTATTCATCATAGCACCATCTGAATGATTGAGTCCTGACCAATCCTGGGTGATATGTGTAAAGATCACATCAGGCTTCTATCTGAAAAGATAAAGCACAGATATCTCTGAATCTGACCCTCACCCTCAAAACTGAAAGAAGCAATAACTCTTATAGGGAATTTTTTAAGAGTTCATATTGATTTCTGAATTCACAGAATCAAATTGGTAGGTTGTTGTAAAATGACACTGAATAATACTCTTCACATAACATAATCTTACTGGAAGAAAGAGCTGTAAGACTGTCTATGCGAATAAATGTCACCAGAAAGCAAGCTTCACTATGGTTTGGGGTTAGAGGAAGGGACAGGAAGTGAAAAGCCACACACTTTTCTGTACCTATCAGATTTGAGAAATTACTGGGTTCATACAGAGTTCTGCTGCAGTAGGGAAACCTGTTCTGCTGATAACACACATAAAGGTGATAAAGGTGCAAAGACTGCTTAAAAGAAAAAAAAAAAACCAAAAAAAAAAAAAAACTTTCAGACTTTCTCATACTCCAGAATTTAGATCTGGGAAGGAACAGGAATGAGAAATATTTTTGCTAAACAGAAATAGTTTCACTGTTTAGTGCACAAGCACTGTGTTTATCACTTTACCAGTTAAACTAAATGAACATTCCAATACCTGCATTTTGGGGGCTTAGAACCAAACAAAAGCAAAAGCCTGCTGGGATAGGTGAGATACTTTTATTAATAATGGCACAGGTAAATAAAAAACTTAAAAGATGAGGGTTAAGTGTATGTAGTCTCTTTTTATGAGGTTATACTACCTGATTTTCTCAAGAGTGATTTAGTCTTAACCTATCGGGTTTCCTTTTTTTCTTTCTTTCTTGGTGGTGCTGGGATTGAACCCAGGGCCTTGTGAATGCTAGGCAAGCATTCTACCACCTGAGCTATATCCCCAATCCCTTGGGTTTTCTTTTTTTACATTTTTAAATATTTGGTTTTTAGTTGTAGGTGAACACAATAACCTGTATTTTATTTTTATGTGGTGCTGAGGATTGAACCCAGAGCCTCATTTGTGCTAGGTAAGTATTCTACCACTGAGCCACAACCCCAGCGCTTGGGTTTCCTTTTAAATAGGTGAAATTCTTGAGGCCTGAGAAAGGGTGACGGATTTATTTGGAGTCATACTGGTTAAGAAAAATGCTAAAAATAGATACCTTTTCCACAAAGGTATCTTGCTTATCTATCAAGTCCCGCGATTCCTTTCTTTTTACATGGCAATGACAATTATCACCTTACTCATATTTTGTCATCTTCTAAAAAGTGAAGTGGGATTTTCCCTTCTCTACATGAACAATTCTAAATGATAAAGCATTAAACCAGAATAGCTGTCTGCCCAACCATACACTCAAAACTGAAACAAAGGGGAGCTGTGATCAGTAACACAAAGGGTCAAAATGTCATCTATTTTCAGAAAGTTGAGGGCTCACACAAACCCCATTTTGCAAAATGCTTCTCTTAGATACTGAAAATATTGAGGGATTCTTATCTGGCAAATAACTAGAATTTCATATTTAACATTAACTCTTTTTCTACCTCATTTGTTTCTTCCTGAGGAAAAAGCAGAAGATTCATTTCCATTAGTGAGTCCTTGAAAACACTCGTCTGTGGCCCCTCTCTTCCTCTTCAAAATAAAATAACAGCCACGTGGGCGCACAAAGAATGGACCAAAATTCACCCTGTTGAAGAGCTTTTCCTTTTCCATAAAATGATTGGGCTTGTGCTGGGGTTAACTACTTCTGTGTACTTTTCTAAGTTTCTAAGTTTTGTTGTTAATATATTTTAAAAATATTTTTTAGTTGTAGGTGGACACAATACCTTTATTTTATTTTTATGTGGTGCTGAGGATCGAACCCAATGCCTCACATGTACTAGGTGAGCATACAACCTCTGAGCCACAACCCCAACCCTGTTGTTAATATTTTTAAGTAGAGTAAACATGGCTTCACCATTTATAAAGAAACAGATATCAAGAAGTCAGAGTTGAGTTTAAAATTCAGACACTTTAAAACTGGTGGTGGGTGACTTTCTAAATCTGAGTGGGATGAGTTTGTTTCCCTTAAAGATGCCAATTTTCTTTCCCAGTTGTTCCTCTTATGGCCACTGATTCAAACATAAGAAATTACAGTGATTTCCAATTTTGTAAAAAAAACTTATGAGATTAATTTGTTGGTCTTTGGTCTTTCTGTGAAGCTGCAGCATGGGCTAGCTACAGGGTAAGGCTCAAGTGACTTTCTTAAGGTCATGTAAGTCAGTAAAGATGAGCAAATAACCCCAGAAGTACTTCTACTAGTCTACACGTTTAACCACTAGACCACACTAGCTCACATGTCTGATTCATTTCAAGAGCTTAGCAGATCTCATGATTTTCAAAGGCCCACCTGTTTGTGCTTTTCAAATAAAATTTGAAATCTGTCATTACAAAACAAACATGCTAATGAAAACTGACAAGTCTACTGCTTCTAATTCATTCTTTTTCTGTGATAGCAGAGAGGTACCTTCCAATATCAGTAACTAACAAAGACTTCAGAGGAAAGCTGCATACCTTTAATTAAGCAAATCCTGGTAGACATAGCTAAGTCAAATGACTTAGAAGCTTTCCACTTGGCACATCAAATAAGCACCAGAATTAAGACACTAGTTCCCAATTCTTTTTGTATAAATTATAATCACTTGGGGAAGTTAAAAAAAATACTATGGTGGCAGGGATTGTAGCTCAGTGGTAGAATGCTTGCCTGGTATATGTGTGGGGCACAGGGTTCGATTCTCAGCACTGCATATAAATAAATAAAGATCCATTGGCAACTAAAAAAATATATATAAAAAAATACTTATGGTTAGGACTCACCAAAAATCAGTTAACTAAAATTTTTGAATTAGCCATCAATATTTTTTAAAGGGCTGGGGATGTGGCTCAAGTGGTAGCGCGCTCGCCTGGCATGCGTGCGGCCCGGGTTTGATCCTCAGCACCACATACAAAGATGTTGTGTCCGCCAAAACCTAAAAAAAATAAATAAATATTAAAAAAATTCTCTCTCTCTCTCTTAAAAAAAATTTAAAAAATATTTTTTTAAAAACTCCCTATAGAATTCTAATGAATAGCAAGTATTAAGAACCCCTAAATTTGGGCTGGGGATGTGGCTCAAGCGGTAGCGCGCTCGCCTGGCATGTGTGCGGGCCGGGTTCGATCCTCAGCACCACATACCAACAAAGATGTTGTGTCCACCGAGAACTAAAAAATAAATATTAAAAAATTCTCTCTCTCTCTCTCTCTCTCTCTCCTCTCTCACTCTCTCTTTAAAAAAAAAAAAAAAGAACCCCTAAATTTGAAGGTCAGTTAAAAAAATTTTTTTGAGATGGAATCTTGCTAGGTTGCTCAGGCTCGCCTCAAACTCTTGCGCTCAAGTGATCCTCCTGCCTCAGCCTCCTGAATAGGTTGGGCTATAGGCACATGCCATCAGGCCCTAAACTTTTGATCTGAACAAACTTGTGAAGTTCTAGTAATCTATAATAATTGTTACATTGTTGGAAGAATCTGAATAATAAAATATTTTTACATTTAACTATATAACAAAGCAGAAGGTAATTAATACTATTCAAAAGAGATGTCTTATTTGTGGAATTTAAACCAAATGTTTTTTATCTGGCATGGTGTCTTAAGGAAGATTTTTAAGAAGATCATGATGTTGAAGTGGGCCATGAAGGCTAGGTTAGAGATATACAAAAAAGAATTTCAAGCACAGGCCACAGTGCTATCAAAGGTGACTGTAAGGGGAAACAGTGGACACAAACTAATGATAAATAAGAATAGGATAGGCAGGTTGGAGCTACTTCAGAAGGGCCTTGTATTTTGGCAAAATTATGTGGTAGGAGCTGGGAAGGCGCAAGGATTTTTTTTTTTTTTTTTTTGTACTAGGGATCAAACTCAGGGTGCTTAACCACTGAGATACATCCTTAGCCCACACCCCTTTTTTAAAAATTTTTGAGATAGGGTCCTGCTAAGTTGCTGAGGCTGGCCTTGATCTTGCATCCTCCTGAGCCTCCTGAGCCTCTGGGATTACAGGAGTATGCTACCATACCTGACCTGGCACTAGGATTTTGGATTGATTAGAGTTAAGCTTTAGTGAAAAGATTATTATAGCTGAAAGAAGAATGGACTAGTTGAGTGAAGAGAAACTTGGTAAGGAGATCTGTTTAGGAAGCTAATTACAGCAGTCTCAGAAAATAATGAAGGCTTGACGTGAATTAGTAGCAGTAGGAAGAGAGAAAAATGTTTAAAAGAAGTTATAAAGGCAGACTGATTATGGGAAATAAAGGGCAAGAGAAGCATAAGACAGTCAGATTTTAATTATAGGTAATTAGGAAGATGCAAATGCCACCAAAAGGAATAGGGGGATATCTGAAAGAAAAGTTGAGTTAAATCTTAAATGCCTGAGGAATATCCAGATGGAGATACCCAGCAAAAAGAACAAAGTTTTTGGACCTATAAACTAGGAGAGATATCAGAGTTCAAGATACAATTTTGGGGGGCTGGGGTTGTGGCTCTGTGGTAGAGCACTTGCCTAGTGCGTGTGAGGCCCTGAGTTTGATCCTCAGCACCACATAAAAATAAATAAATAAAAAACAAACATATTGTGTCCAACTACAACTAAAAATAATAATAATAATTATTATTATTTTAAAAAAGGATATAATTCTGGGAAGAGGGGCACAAGAGACACTTGATTGAAATAATCAATTTTCTTCCTAAAGTAACTTCATTATCCTTTACCAATTATGTTTGTTATGATTTCTTGAACTAATCTCTTACATCACTCTTCTGAACCTTCTGCTTCCTTGTCTTAGTTATCCTACCCATCAAAACTACAACCTGAGGGGCTGAAGTTTTAGCTCAGAGGTAGAGTGCTTGACTTATACATGTGAGGCACTGTGTTTGATTCCCGGTACCACATATAAATAAGCAAATAAAAAATAAAGGTCCAGCACCAACTAAAAAAAAATTATTAAAATCCTGAGATCAATGTTGCAACATACTTTTTTCTCACCTATAACAAGATGGCTGAAAACTACTGGGGTAGGTTTGTGGAAGGAAGAAAAGATCAGGGAATCTATACTATTACTACTATAAACCCATGCTCACTAGCCTCATCTGGACACTTACTGTCACCTGTCAGTTTTTTCTTACCCTTGGTTACCTCCTTTTCTGAATCATCTCAATGACTACCACTATTTTCACTCTCCATACAAGTGTCACCTCTAGAACACAACCTCAAATTCCACTTCATTGAAAAATTAAGTTGTCAGGCATGGTTTAAAAATTTTTCCTCCTACTTCCAAGTGTATCTAATAGCCACACCGTTCTTCACTTTTTTCCCCCTCTGGTCTCGGAAGATGTACTATTTCTCTCCTATTCAAGTTATTTTACCTTCTGTGTCTGATCTCAGTTCTTTATGCACCCTTAGGACCTTGTTTTATTAGGTATTTGTACTCTCCATCCTACCATCAGCTTCAAATTATTTTTCTTTACTAGATCCTTCCCCATGCCCTACAAACATGCTTGTCTCTTTCTAGCCAAAACAAATTGTACTGTTTGATTTTTAACCTCATTACTCAAAAGAGAAGTCTGTATTCACTGATTCCTCTCCCTTATTTTAAACTGGGACAGGAGGGGGTCATATATTCTTTTAAATTATATAAAAGGTCTTTCTTTATATACACTCCCCCCTGCCCTACCAGGAAAGACTTTTTTTTTTTTTTTTTTTTTTTGGTACCAGGGATTGAACCCAGGGGTGCTTAACCACTGAGTCACATCCCTATCCCTTTTTAGGATGAGACAGGTCTCATTATGTTGCTGAGACTGGCTTTGAATTTGTGATCCTCCTGCCTCAGTCTCCTGGTTTTTTGGGATCATGGCATGCACCTCTGTGCCCAGCCAAGGTACATATCTTAATGATTAGTTTCAATGTATAACCATACAACTAAATGTATAGTAGTTGAGAATTAGTGGCATGGTAATTTTATAGGTTTGGAGAATCTGATTTTGGAGCATATGAAAAGGGTTTTAAGTCTTAGTGTTTTAAATGAGCAACATTTTTCTCAGCATTGAAACCAGAGGAAAATAGTTATCACCTTTATTCTCCCGAAACACTTTTGCCGTACAGTATGCTACGTTACAACAATTGAAAACCACTATATGAAAAACATAATGTGGGGTTTGAAAAAGTCATTGGAAAAAAAATCAGTAAATAAAATGAAGCTAAAATAGCCCAGAATATTCAGTTTTTATAATGTGATTGATTTCACCAATACAGATATTGTAGGTGTTCACCAAGCAGTCTGTACTAATTTCTCAAATGCTTTTGCTACACTGGGATTTTCAGTATTAAGCTTGCGTATTTTGACATCTCCCTCCTAACACACAATATACTTGATTTATACTAAAATGACAAATAGCTAACTCCCAAATTCTTCATTTAAAATGGCTGCGGGGACAACATAAAATAGTAATAGTGAGAACCAGATAATTTCAAGCTTTGTCTTACCCTCTGGTTATTATAATCTGCTTTAAAACTTTGTAAAAGGACAGACAGCAGAATACATCAGACACTAGAAAGGCAATATGTCAATCAATGGAAGTGTAACTGATGTGAAACAGCAATCTGTATACGGGGTAAAGTTGGGAGTTCATAACCCACTTGAATCAAACTGTGAAAGATGATGTATTAAGAACTGTGTAATGTTTTGAACGACCAACAATAAAAAAAAAAAAAAACAACTTTGTAAAATTGTTTTAAAAAGGAGCAAAATGGAAGCATTTGCATTTTATCTCCAAGAACCCTATGACTTTACTATTAACTAGAATGATCAAAGTGGGGAAAGAGAAGTCAGAGACAGGAAGAATATTAAGAGGTGTCAAGTGTCTATGATATACAAAAAAAAATTTTTTTTTTTTTGGTGGTACTTAGGATTGAACCCAGAGGTTCTCTATCCCTGAGCCATACACCTCCAGCCCTTTTATATTTTGAGAAATGGTCTCATTAAGTTGCCAATGCTGGCTTCAAAATCGTGATCCTTCTGTCTCAGACTCCCAAGTTTCTCAGAATACAGGTGTGTGCTACCATGACAGCTAAAGGAAAAGTATTTAAAGACAACAAAGAAAGAATACACTTGGGCTGGGGATATGGCTCAAGCTGTAACGCGCTTGCCTGGCATGCGTGGGGTGCTGGGTTCGATCCTCAGCACCACATAAAAAAATAAAATGAAGATGTTGTATCTATCAAAAAAACTGAAAAATAAACATTAAAAAATTCTCTCTCTCTCTTCTCTCTCTCTTGAAAGAAAGAAAGGATACACTAGATTCAGGATCTTGACTTTAACAAGCACTCTTGATACACTTGGGAATAATAATTTTTCCTCCTTATAACATCATTTAAGCTTCCAAGACTACTTAATAAAACACTTTTGATAAAATTAGTTAAAGAAGAGTTTGCTTCTAGACTGAAAATTTCCATTAGAACCCATTAATATTTGATAAATATTTCCAATTCAATGAACAAATATCAAAACGTAAAACATTTAAAGAATTCTCCAGGACTGTACCTGTGATCATCAGATATGTGACTAAAAGATATAGTGCCACATCTATCTACTAGAGATGAATTCCTCTGTAAACAATTCAATTTTTAATTTATAGAGGCTTAAAAAGCAAGTCCATGGAAGATAAAAGAAAAAACATTTGAAATGAAGTTTTTGGATGAAATAAATCTTTTTTTTTTTAATAAAAATGCTCATTTATTTAGTAATCACATGATTTAAAGATAATCTCACATTTACAGCTAACTTTGCCATTTGGTAATTTTAAACATTTCAGAAAGTTTTATTTGCAAGAAACAAACACAAAACCAAAACCAAAATGTTAGATATGGTTAAAAGCAGCAATTTTCTTTAGGCTAAATAGTCACTTCTTTATAAGATTACACCAACCCTGGAAAAATATAAATCAATATAGAGGTTGCTTCTGACTGTAATGAAAGTCCTTCCTTCTATTCATAATCATAAGCAGCTTTTTTTTTCTTTTTCACGTGCAATGTAGTTTTGCCAGTGACACCAAATCTTTGTTGAAGGATAATATCAACAATAATTTATCCAAGTTTTTCTCATCCATTCATTTGTTTTATTCCATTCATTTGCTTTATTCAGTGAACAATTACCAAATGCCAAATTGCATGTTTGGCATTAAGGAGATAAAAGTAAATAAAACAATGACCTTAATGCATGGACATTATGTTTTTATAAGAAAACAATTTCAAATTCACTTTAATTACTATAGACATCTTTCTTCATTTAGCATTGTTTACACATTGTCAAAACACAATATTTGAATGAATGGGCAGTGTCTTATTGTCATATAGAGACATATATGTATATAATTTTTATTTTTGGCAAATGAATTACATGTTTATGTCCCTAAGACTGATTTGTTGGTCATGAAAAATGAAAAGGCCAGGAAGGTAAAAATCACTAATGTAGAAAGAAATAAAAATGTCACCAGAATTAAGCATAGAGGTTGTATAGCTCAAGCTTATGCTGCTCGAAATTAATTCTCCAGGGCTGATCATGGTGGTGTAAGGGGAAAGAATCAATCAGAGCCACTAATGAGGAATTAATATGGGTTTTTGGAAGCAGAAATATACAAGCTCTGTTTATTTTCTTATTTATTTATTTTCAGTATTGGGGATTGTACCCAAGGCCCTGTATGTGCAAGGCAAGTGCTCTACTGCCTATGCCACCAGCCTTAGTTCACTCACTTTTGAAATTAAGACCAGGAGGCAAAAATGTCACCAAACAACACTGACATTCAAGGCAAGCAGAGAGAAACATGGAGGAAGCAATGGGAAAAAGACATGGACAAAAGGCATTAAGGAAAAAAATATAAAAGGCATCTGATGACATTCCCAGTCTCTTCACAGGCCACATTCCACAGACACCCTTCACTCTTCTTACTCTGCCAGTCCAGTGTCTCCTTCCCTCTGATACCAACAAACTCAAGCCTCCTCTATCTTGTGAAGTTTTCTGAAGATTTATCGTATCTTTCAGATTATAATCCTTCTCTTTCTTTCATCTTTTGCTAACCATATGAAAAGAGCAGTTAACATTTGCCATACTGTTATGATTAGGATATGAGGTATTCCCCCAAAGCTCATGTTAGACAATGTAGAATGTTCAGAGGTGAAAATGATTAGATTATGAGAGTTGTAACCTAACCACTGGATCAATCTATTTGATGAATTAATAATTTGAAAGGACTACTGTACAGAGTGGTAACTGCAGGCAGGTAGGCTGTGGCTAGAGGAAGGCGTCATTGAGGGTGTGCATTTGGGGTTTATATTTTGTCCCTGGCACCTAGATCTCTTGTTTCCTGGTTGCCACAAGCTGAGCAGCTTTCCTCTACCATGCCATTCTGCCATGATGTTTTGTCTTACCTTAGGCCGAGAGCAAAGGGAGCTAGCGGACAATGGACTGAATCTCTGAAACCATGAGCTCAAGTAAACTTTTCCAAGTTGTTCTCATCAGGTATTTTGGTCACAGCAATGAAAAGCCAACTAACACATGTCTAGTATCTCAACACTTGTCTACTACAGCAGCCTTTGCAATCTGATTTCCATTATGGAAACTGTAGGTCAACCCACTACAATTACTTACTTGCCAGAACCACTGTCTTTTTTTCTTTTCTTTCTTTTTTTTTTTTTTTTAAGATAGAGAGAGAGAGAAAGAATTTTTTAATATTTATTTTTCAGTTTTCGGTGGACACAACATCTTTATTTTATTTTTATGTGGTGCTGAGGATTGAACCCAGCGCCCCGCGCATGCCAGGCAAGCACGTTACCGCTTGAGCCACATCCCCAGCCCAGAACCACTGTCTTTTGTCAGCCTTTATCCTTATTCAGAGGACAACTTCCTCTTCCTCAGAAAGATAGTTACTACCTTGAACCTCAAATGCACTTTAGATTCCTTGACAGTGCTCTGGTTATATACATTCCTTCCTAATTCACTCTGTGAAGTGATGTACTCATGTTTTGAAGTTAGAATTGAGCCTGTATTCTAGTTTTGACAAGCCTGGAAAAGGTGCTTGTCTTTTTATTTTTTTTTATTTAAAAAAAATTTTTTTTTAATATTTATTTTTTAGTTTTCGGCAGACACAACATCTTTGTTTGTAAGTGGTGCTGAGGATCGAACCTGGGCCGCACGCATGCCAGGTGAGCGCGCTACCGCTTGAGCCACATCCCCAGCCCCTGCTTGTCTTTTTAGAGTCTCTCTTCCTTTGGTAAGTGGAATGAACTGTGAGATATAAATGTAATAATCCACCACACAGTTAGTGTAAAAAAAAATGTCTGTTTCTAATCTTCCTCCTTTCCCACTTTCTCTGTATTCTCTAGGCATCCCTGGCCTGTGTGTGGTTGTTCTACAAGATTCTGTTTTATCTTGACTCTGAATATTCTCTACCTAGCCATCTCACCCAACCCAATACTTAATCCAAGATCTAGATCTCTTGTTTTCCTTCCATTTGTCAGCTCTTTTTCCACATTTTAAAACTACTTACGGGGGTACCATTTAACTGTTTAATATGCCTGAATATTAAACTGAATGGGAAGAGTCTCAATACTTGCAGAACAGGTGTAATACCAACTGTAACATTTCCAATTAGTTCATCTAACCTACTTCCCTAAAGGCACTAATACCCCCCAGCCATCTACCTTTAATATCGTGAAGTTGTCTTTGATTCCTTCTCCATTGCTAAACCTTGTAGATTTTTAGAGCTATAATGTCTCTCTCCTCATTTCTTTCCCTTTTCTTTTTCACTGTAATTCCTTTAGTTCATCACCTCATTGTTTTTGTTTAACTAGATAATTACTAGCAGTGGCTTTGGGAAAATCAATTCCATAAATTGTGGGGAAAAAATGCAGAATGCAAGGGATTAATAAAAAGCACTGGAACCACTTAGAGCAGATGAGCGATTCTAGATATTTGAAAGGTAAGTAGATGATAGTCTGAGGTGACGGACAAAGGATAGGTGTGTTTATCTGTTTTGCTTTTTTAAAAATGTTTTTTAGTTGTACATGGACACAATATCTTTATTTATTTATTTTTATTTGGTGTTGAGGATGGAACCAAGTGCCTCACACATGCGAGGCAAGTGCTCTACCACAGAGCTACAACCCCAGCCCCATCTGTTTTGATTTTTTAAAGATGAATAAACACATATAGGTAGGTAGGAAAGAAGGAGTCAACAAAGAGCAAGAACTGATAGCTTCCAAACTATTCTCATCCATTTATTCACTAATTCTCTTTCAGATATTTTTGTAACTCAGCGATGTTCTAGGCAAAATGCTAAATATTAGGTTTATAATGGTGGGTAAAATCTGACATAGAACTAGCACCTAAAAATCTTTAAGTCAAGTGAAGTAGGCAAACATTAATCAAGTAATCACACGATTGAACAGAAATCAGAAAAACTGCTAGGAAGAAGTATATGGTGTTATGAGAGCCTCTTTATAGAGACAGTTGATCCAGTCAGGGAAGTAAGGAAGTTTCCCGAGGAGAAAGTTCCTTAAGTTCTGAATGATGAAAGGGAATTAATTAATGAAGGGAAGAGAGTGAAAAAAGAACTGAATTCATATCCTATTCTGGGAGAGTATGATGAGAAAATTATGAAAGAAGATCAGAGAGGCAGGAATGAGGAGAACGAGGTAGGGAGTCTGGAGAAATAAATAGGGCCTAGGCCAAGCAGGGCCATGTAGACCACAATAAGAGGTTTTACTTTAAGAGTAACTAAAAGTCTCTGAAGGCTGGTGCAATGTGGAAGAGAAGATCAATTTTGATTCCAGATCTCTGCAAGACTAATCTTCCTAAAGTACAAGTTTTATGATGTTACTTGCTCAAATTTAAATGATTTTCATTCCTCCTGAATTAAGATTACTTGCCATTAAAAAAATCTTTCTCATAATAAACCCAACCTTTCTTTCTAGTTACCTTGTACTCTTTTTGCTTTTTTTGAGCTATAAGTGCTTCCTAGGATGCACTTATCTGTTCATTCTACTTCTTGAAATCTTGTTTTCTGAATCCACAATAGCCCACTTCTATAAAATCTTTTTATAATCTGAACTGAGATTTGAAGCCCTATAAGAATTTGTGCTTTTTTGGCATTTAACACATTCAATTTTTATTGTAATGCTTGTGTATAAGTCAATCTCCTCCTTTACACAACCTCCAGGAAGCTATAAAGTCTATGAGGACAGAGGATTTGTGTAACCTCTGCATCCCTTATAGGATCTAAGATAGTCTAACCCATAGTGGTACTCAAAAGATATTTGTTGGCTATTTTTTTAGTCCGGTTTCTAAACATTTAAAAAATTTTCATCATTGTATAGGTGGCTGCTTCTACACTGATTTCCAGTTATGATGCTATAGCAAAGTATGAATTTCCTAATTTCAAGGTATACATGGGTTCTACTCACACTGGTTTTCATGCATGACATTAAAACAAAAAATGTACAAATAAACTCTTCAGAAGAAAAATCAGGGCTTCAAGTAATGTATCTATCTCTCCTTTTTATAGTACTATATCAGAGAAGAAACTCAGGTTACTTTAGAGTACCTGGATCAAAGAAGTTGTATCAGTGAACACTTAGCATCAGTGGGGTAGGGGGAAAGTAAGGAGTAAAAATGGGGAAAAAAAAAAAGAATAAATTGGAAGAGGTAAAAGGCTCACAGATATAATGGGGATTCTGTAAGCAAAATGGAGTTTTAAAACACATTTTAACCTTTTAAAAAATCAACTTGCCACCTTTAGTATTATGTTGAAGTAACATACCACTCTACTATTTCCTTTTGCATTCAGAGAACATTCTCATCTTTGATACTGATAAAAATGTCATGTCAACTAAAGTCTTCAGTACAGACTAAAGGAATCTTGGGGATGTTCCTCTCATTTAATTAAAAGTGCACAATGTATTCCTTCTACAGAGTGAGTAGACATATCATTTAAATCTATTTTTTTTTTTTTTTGGTCAAGCTTATTAAGAAACCTAACAAAGTAAACACTTGGGCAATGTCACCATGAATTTCTATGACAAAATTAAACTGTTTCCTATGCTAAAAATACCCATTTTCATTATCTCTCTTGATATAGTGCATCAGAACTCTCTCTTAACTGGGTGCAATTATGAGCACCTGGGAGGCTGAAGCAGGAGGATCACTTGAATCCAAGAATTTAAGGCTAGCCTGGGCTACACACTTTGTCTCATTAAAAAAAAAAAAAAAAAAAAAAGGAGAGAGAGAATAGTTTCTTACTTGGAACATCTTATAGTTGAATTTGCACTGTCAAGTTGACTTAATCTGGATTTAGTCCAATCCCTCACAATGCCAATGTAAAATATGAGGTTACATAATTTGTGCAAGGCTACACTGCTTGTTACAGATAAAAACAGGATATTATCCAGAATGAGTATGAGTTTTAGGGTTTTATGAGATCCATATACAAGTTAAAGATTGTCTTTGGGGTAAGGAAATTACATTTTTTAAAAACCCTCTGTTAAATAAAAATTAATTATACAAATGAAAATTGCCATTATTTTTACCATAGGCACAAAGCTAAAGACCCAAAATTTCAAAAACCAACAGGCATGTAAGGCTACTAAGGACTTCCACGAGAAACAAAGAAAGAAGACAAGAATATACACTGAAGAGGGATGTCATTATAGGTTTTCTAGTTCAGAACTATTATCTAGAAAACAAAGATAAAAACTTTGATTATGACAGCCAAATAAAATAAAATGTTTTTCTTATAACATATGGCTTATGCCCTGATTATGTTTGCATTTAATGCTTTAGGATTACCTATTAATAAGGAAGCAGGGATGCTTTCCATTGATATTTCTAATTCAAAGGAACAAGTTCTTTGTAAATCACTTTGTAGTGATATATTACATGTATGTTTATTTAAGGGGCTGGGTGGTAGTGACTTTAAAACTTTATATCTAAATCCTGTTTGTAACAAGTTTATAGAGCAGCTTCGTAGAATATTGGAAAAAACTTTTCATAATTGTTGCTATGTGGCAGTTCTCTTAGAATAGTGGATCTAGTCCCTCCCAATCCCAAATGCTGTAAAATTTCAGCAGAATAAACTGGGGAGGTCCACACACAATGACTGTAACATTCTTACAGTGTCGTCAACAGTAACTGTAAATCTCATGCTTCCTAGCTCCTGGTGAGCTCAGTCATATGTAAAGATGGCACTGGTAGATATACGGACTGGCCCCTGAAATTGAGGTCATCATTGGTGAGGGCTAACTGCTGTTGGCTGCTTTTATTACCACTGCTGCAGCTGCTTGGGATGGACAAAATGGAGAGCACATCTTTTGGCTAGTGCAGAGGATGGAACCCCAGCTCTTGAACACTGTGACTTTTAATATGGATTAAGGCTTGAGGGGACTCTCAACTATTTATGAATTAAAATAAAATGAACATTATACATTTTCCAGGGATAACTGGGGGAAAAATCACTGTAGAAGGTAGGCTTTGATAAAAAATTAAAACTATTATTTCTTTAGAAAGCATCTGAGTCCTACCTACAAAGTGCTGCTGGTTGAAGGTAAAGATATTTCAGTTAAAAAAAAAAGTTTTTTCTTATATAAACTCAGTAATTAGTTCGGGAGGGATATAGAAATATATAAGCAAACAAACAAAAAAGGCATTTTTTGGATACTGAGGAATCCAAAGGAAATACCACTAGGTACTACTGAGATATTATTTATATAGTCTTAAATTCAAAACTATGAGCTGGGGCATAGTGGCACATACCTGTGATCTCAGCAACTAGGCAGGCTGCCTCAGCAACTTAGCAAGGCTCTAAGCAACTTAGTAAGACCCTGTCTCAAAATAAAAAATAAAAAGGGTTGGGGATGTGGCTCTGTGGTTAAGCACTCCTGGGTTCAATTCGCAGTAGTAAAATAGATAAATAACTTTAACACTATGACTTTTTTCTTTTTTTGGCTTAAAGGTACTCATTTTACATATGTTCCAGAAACTTTTAGAACATAAGAAATTGATGAAGGTCTAAAATCAATTAGAAGAGAAATATTTAAGTTTGGGGAAAAGTGTATATATAAAACCCTAAAATCACTAGTAAGTGTAAGATGAGATGCCTTTTACGGTTCAATCTCTGGAGTCCTAATACACAGCTTGTGGAAATGTAGAATGCTGAAGAAAACAGTTTGGTAGTTCCTCCAAATGTTAAATATAAATTGGGCACGTGGCACATGTCTATAACCCCAGTGACTAGGGAGACTGAAGCAGAAGGATCTCAAATTCAAGGCCAGCCTGGGTAACTTAGTGAGATGGTGTCTTAAAAAAAAAAAAAATGGCAAGGGATATAGTTCATTGGTAAAGCGCCACTGGGGTATGGAAGTTGGTGTGTATGTGTGTGTGTGTGTGTGTGACTAAATACAGAGTTATCATATGATCCAACAATTCCACACCAAGATAAATACCCTATATAATCTGAAAATATGTTCACAGAAAAAAATCTGAACACAAATGTTTTAACACCATTATCCATAACTGCCCCAAAGTGGAAATAACCCAAATGACCATCATTGATGAGTGGGTAAACCAATGTGGTATATCCATACAATGGAATATTATCTAGTCATAAAAAGAGATGAAGTACTATTATTTGCTATACTATGAACAAAAACCTTGGAAATGTGTTAAGTGAAAGAAGCCAGGCACAAAAGAGCATGGATTATAGAATTCCATTTATATAAAATGTTCAGAATAGGAAAGTCCACAGAGATAGAGTGGTAAGTTGTCAGAGGATGGGAGAAAGGGAAACTGGAACTCATCTGATACAAAGATTCCTTTTGGAATGATAGAAAATGTTTTGTTATTAGATAGCACTGAATACACAATACAATGAATTTACTAAAAACCAGTTGAACAATATACAATAAAATGGTAAATTTTGTTTTAATAAAATTCAATTATGAGATTCCATAAATATAAGAAACTATAAGACATAATTTTAATTATCTTTTAGTATAGTCTCAAATACCCCAAATTAAATTTAGAATATTAAAAGAAAGACTTACGAAGACTCCTAAGAACCAATAAATTTCTAAGGAACCACCTCTTTGTTTTTTCATGGTATGTTCACAAATTTTATGAGGAAATTAGTGATGGGCAGCCTTTAAAAAAATAGCATGCTGAAGTAAAAAGCCTTAGTCACATCTTTCCATTCATGCCTGGTAGCCCTAGGGAAGGGACTCTCCAGAGTATCTATCTGTATGATGGTTACCGAAAGTGGCTGTCCGTGTCCAGTGATGGCTTTTGTTTAGTGATCATGGTCAAGTTGAGTTTGTTTAAATACCATTTCCCAGGACTTACATGCTACTCCCTGAACGACAGGAATACACAAAGCTTTTAGAGGGAATAAACTATTGCACGGTCTCTGCCTAGGAAGCAGGCCACAGTTCACTGGAAACAGCCAGTTCAGATAAATAAAATGAAAGCGGACATTTTTGGAGATAGTCTTGAAAGCTTTCCATTAGAGAGAATCAAGGGCATAAAAGTAGGAATAGATGTATCAATGTTAGACTACTACAAGTCACTTTCCCTCTATATTTTCTGAGTAATACAAAATAAGTATTCATGTCTTTCATCAGATAATTTAAGTAATTCCCATAGAATGCAACACATCTCTCTCTCCATGGCCACCCATGCCAGAATCAAAAGTAGTAGTCTATTTATAAAGGTTCCATATTAAATTTAGGTGAAAAAAGTTACATTTTAATTACAAGTCCTCTTGAAGAAACTTGATTCCCATTTCTGGCACTCGAGCTACATACAGAAGAACTCAGGCAAGTCAATCTGCTTCTTGATGGCTTCTCTTTGGTTTTGGTCTGGACCTTTCCCTAGATTTTTCAGCACTGGCAATTTCCTCTTCTGTTAAAGGCTCAAGAATAATGACAGAGGTCAAAGAACATTGAGGAAGAATAAAAGCAAAGGGAAGAAGGAAAGGAGAGATGGGGACAAAACTGAGGGGAGGTATCCTGTAGCTATAAAGTCTTCTCAAAATAGCCTGTCAAAATCTCAAAAGAAACTATTCTGAATACTGTGACCACAAGAAAAGGGCTTCTTTCCGATATTGTGGGTAAAATGGTAATTATGAGAAATATGAAAAAGAATATATGACACAGTATAACACCACATCATAAAATGCATTTTAGTGTAATTTGTTATTGCATTTTCTAATTTGGTACACAAACACTTCAAAATGTACATTAACAGGTTGTACATAGTATACAGTTACTTAAGTATTTATAGAAAATGATACACACACATAAATACACATTTTAATTAAAAGGCATACATCCAAGACTGTGAAAAGAGCCTAGTATCTTATTAAGGCATATTTAATTGGAAAAACTGATTCAAGTTTGTATTATTTCAACATATTGGCCTTTTCCAGGAATAAATATAAGAGTAAAGTATGATAAAGTTTAATTCAACAAAATTAATTGGTTCTTAATAAAAACAAGGTCAATCAATTTTCACTATTACAGATATTTTATTATGTATAATGAATTCTTGAAAATCCTTAATTGTAATATTTACTGAATAAGAATGAGGGAACCAAAAGAAAAGTAATCCCTTCATTGTAAAATAAATGTATACTGCTTAAACTCTGTTTAAATGGTCTATGTATTCCTGGCTACTAGTTAGGGAATATATAGTATAAAGCTAGGGAATATGTAGTATAAATATCAATAAATGTTGCAATCACAATAGTCATTCATATCCCATATAATTAGTAAGAAATCTAAATGAAGTGGGAATGAATAATTACGTATTTTCATACATAAATGCATTCCACTGAGCATTTTTTAAGTTTATTTTTTAGTTTTTGGTGGACACAACATTTTTATTTTTATGTGGTGCTGAGGATCGAACCCAGCGCCCCGCGCATGCCAGGCGAGCACGCTACCGCTTGAGCCATATCCCCAGCCCTTCACTGAGCATTTAATGATCAATTGTAATACTCTATTTGATCAAATTTCTGAGATTATAATGGTATAAAATTCCCACAATTTTAGTCCCATAATTGTAATTTATTCTGATAAATTATTTGCTGTGGGCCCAAATTTTTTAAAAGTTCATTATATCCCAGTGTCCCATATAGAGGAATAACAAAGTTGTTGTTGCTCAATTAAAGTGTTTATAGGTATACTATATATGGAACATTGGGGCATAATGGGTTTAATGTTAATACATCTGTGAAAGCATAGTGGAAGTCACCAGGAAAAGATGATGTGCTACAGAAATAGGTTATTTACTATGAAGAAAATTCAGGCCCCAGCTTTTTCTGTTGCTTTGGACATTCATATTTTAGTCAGAATGTTGATCCCTTGGCCCTCTACTAATAAGAGTTAGATTGAAACTACCAAAGTAACAGACTAATTACATAGTGTGTGTATATGTATCCTTTTCTAAGTGGATTATATAAATTTTGAAAACAGCTTTCATGCATTAAACATGTTAGTAATCAAAATCTGCAATATGCATATATAAAGAATAATACCATTATTATAGTAGTACTTTTTATGTAAAGTAATTATGTATTCCTCTTCAGTGATTCACAACTACCATTCAATTTTTTTCTTAGGTACAAAGACTTACAAGAATTTTTTTTTTTTTTTTTTTGGTGGGGAGTACTGGGGATTGAACTTAGGAGCACTGAGCGACACCCCCAGCCCTATGTTGTATGTATTTAGACACAAGGTCTCACTGAGTTGCTTAGTACCTCGCTTTTGCCGAGTCTGGCTTTGTACTTGTGATCCTCCTGCCTCAGCCTCCCAAGCTGCTGGGATTACAGGTGTGCACCCCCGTCCCCAGACACTTGGTTTTTAAATATGAATTTAAAAAAATGCCTACAAGGTATGATCAAAAGGATTCCATTGGAAATTTACAAGTAGATATGAAGGTTTTCTGAATCATACTTTTTTTTAAAAGAGATATTCTTTTGTATGCTATATTCAGTCTTAGTGGCAATAAGTAAGGATAAAAAGGGTTAATCCTGCACAAATGTATGTCTCTTTAGGTGTTTAAAGTCTCCATATTTTTCACCATCAGGCTTTTATCCAATGCTGGCCCTTATGCCTGCTTTTTCTTTTCCCAATGACAAATGTTACCTTCTCTAAAAAGTAAACTGTTGCTGGGGGTGTAGATTAGTGGTAGAATAGCATATGGTGTAGATCAGTGGTAGAATAGCATGTGTGAGGTCCTGGGTTTAATTCCCAGCATGGCAAAAAAAAAAAAAAAAAAGTGTTAACTGTTGGAAGAAAAGAAGGGTGGAAATATAAATTAATATATGTTTTAATTTTATCTCTAACTAGTATACTAATAGACACCACAAAAGAGTGATAAAAGGACAAAGTTGTGGACAACAAGAGCTATCAGCTGAGCCATAGGTTCCCTGGAGGACAGAAATATGAAGAGCTAAAAGGGACTTTCTGAAAAAATAAAAAATAAGAAATAAAACAATACGGGAAGGAGATAGAAGTCTTAGAAGCTGATGATCAAATAATAAAGAGATTCAGTTAGAATCTGAAGATACAAAATGTGCAAACATAGAATGAAAAGTAATTTTAAGGTGGGTGTGAGGTGTGAGAGAATTATGAGAAAAGAAGATTTCAAAAGCAAAAACCTAGGAAGTACCATCTGCTTTGGTACCTATAGTGACCAAAGATTTAAAAAGGAGTCATAAAGGCCTAAACTGGAAAGAATTTTAGTAGTCTAGGAATTAAAAGGCTCAATGACTAGGAAAAAAGAAGTTAGATCTCACTGTAGGGGTTAGGATATATTAACGAAAGAGAAGGTGAATGACAAAACAGTGTTTACTAATACAACTTCAGTATCTACTGCACACATAAAACAAGCAATAAACCTAAGATGTATACAGTTTGTTTCTTGAATTCAACTAAGCTGTTATGTTTTAAGGGTCACTGACCCTTGAAATAAGAGGTTCCCTATTACATTAAAAGTTAGGGAAGTCAAATAGTGCATAAAAGGACTAGCAAAGCTTTTAATATTTTGTGCCACATGTACCTCTATTAAAATCAAACATTGGAGGTTTATTTTTATACAGAATAATTACATGAATTTAATGTAGCTTTCATTATTTCACTTTCTTTACGTTTTTGTTCCTTGTTATACATTTTGGAGATGTGACAATAATTTAGTACAAAAAAAAGTAGGACCTATCATGTCCTTAGTAAGCAGCTGTTCATGAAGATAATATTTCCAGTCACTAGATTAGGAAGCAAGATTCTGAGATTACTGCTGGGCCTAAGCCTCTAACTTGTCAACCAAAAGTTACTTCCTCTTTAGTATAATGAATTGCAGAAGTACAGTTAAACAGTTGTCTATGAGGGTTTATGAGCAGGCATATGATACGGCTGGTAAGCAGAGATACTGGGATTTTCTCTGCCAGTGACCAAAATATTTACACATTTCATAAAGTAGAAAGAACTTTCTAAAAAATTAATAAGATCTGTTTCACAAATTACCAATTCAACTGGAACACTGAATAGTAGAAATGACAAAAGATTTGTTCTTATGGTTGATAAAAAATTTATATCAGGGCATTCAAGTAAAGTTATTTTCTGTGTTCTGATTTAATGAATCATGTGAGTTGTATCTGGTTGGGTGACACAGATTCTGGTTCACTGAAGCCTACTCTAATGCTTCCCAGCATAGCCTTTCTTGGGACAGTGAAGCCAGAATAACATGTCAGACTGAAGTAATATCAAAGAAAGAGAAAGCAGGGCTGGAAATGCTATGAGGTTGACTCATAACACTTCTTGACCTGTGAATGTCCAGTAAGTTTTTGATGTCCTATGGGCTTTGATGACCTAACAAGCACCAGGCAGCAACAGTAATGCAGTAATGAATGGTCCTCAAAAGATTTTTACAATTCAAGCTGAAAAACACTACACTTATTAGACGGTTTTAACTTGATTGAAAAACAGTCTTAGAAACCACAAGTGGCTTCCTAAAAGGTGAATGAGTATTAAATGTTTTATATATGCTGTATAGTAAGCATTTAGTTCCTTTAAATTTGTTAGATTTTAAAATACACATCAATTTGGGAAAAAATTTTTTTCTGATGCTATTAAAGTATGTTGAAATAGCATGAGATAAAAATACAGATGTAAAATCATGATGCTCATTCAGTATTAATAAAATGGATTATTGAAAATGAAACTAAAGAACTATTCTGTATTTATTCCACATGGATATGTTCTTCTTTCAAAAGATAATAGTATTTGTGAAGAACAGAGTCCTCAGAAGGAAAGATAAAAAGTATAAAGAGAATGATTATAGCTTATCAAAATATGGTATATCACTTTACATGAAAACTATTTTATCCTATAACAAAAATAAGGCACAAAATAGAGATTTAACATTTTTCCAAGGCAGTTTATCAAATTAGTATATACCTTTGTTTTTCACTAATCAAAATTTATAGTTAAAATCTGAAAGAGTACTTACGATGACAGCAACACCACAGCAATTAAAGTCCATTCCACAGGTTTGTGTATTATATTTCTATTTGTTAATCTAAAAGACAGTAAGAAAAAATTTACTCAAATATTTTTATATTTAAATTCGTAAACCCTTTATTTCTGGATAAAATCAAACTTCTTGTGTGTCAAAGAAGTACTTTTTCAGCATCTGATAATAACCATCTCAAAAAGAAGTGTTCTAGCCCACTTTTACATATTAATAACAACAATACTGTTAGACAATATGGGAATACAAGAACAATCATGGGAACTAAATTGCATGGTTTATTAAGAAAAACACACCCTGTAATAATATCTTCTATGTGTTCCCCCTATTGAACATTTTATTAAAGCTAACAAGTAATTCCTCATTTAAATTTTAAGGTTTTGACAAACTTTCCATCTTGTGTTAGTTTAGAGCTGGCAATTAATGCCATAATTTAGAATTTACAGAAATGAGAGTTGGCTTAATAAACTGCAAGAATAGGTCTTAAAGAAAACTTAAGTTTTAAAAAATATTGAGTAAATTCTATCCTTGATGATAATAAAATATTAGTCTTTGTTAGTAATAAAATATTCTGGAGTCATCTTAGTTTCTCAGGAAACATTTAGATTATATATCACTAAAAATTAAAAAATGATAACTGAAAATACTGAAGTTTGGTGAGAACAAGAAGAAATCGTACTTTTTTTGGTAAATATTTATTTTTTAGTTGTAGTTGGACACAATACCTTTGTTTATTTATTTTTATGTGGTGTTGAGGATCGAACCCAGGGCCTCGCTCATGCTAGGCGAGCGCTCTATCACTGAGCCACAACCCCAGCACAAGAAATAGTACTTTTAATACACTATTGATATGAGAAATTGAATAATAACTTAGTAATATCTAATGAAGTTGAAAATGCATATAAATAGCCCAGATATAAAGCCTGAAATCTCTCACTTATGCACAAAGAAACGTGTATCAAGAATGCGAATACAATACTGCTGTGAGAGGGGGAAAAAAACAAATTGAGGTATATTTATAGAATATTGACTTATTAAAACAAATGACATAGATTTACATGTTTCATTCATAAGTTTGAGTAAAAGAAAGCAAACATGGCATGATTGTTCATATGAATCAATAATTAACAATGCTAGTGGACACATATAAATGTAGCAAAAAGTATAAAAACAAAGACTAGAATGTTGTATAGGTTGCTTCTAGGAAGGAAAGGAGAACGGATTGGGAAGGGGAACAAAGTAGACTTTGTTCTCCTTTGTGCCGTCTTTTCCATCTATCTGAAACTACCTTCCCTCAGATAAATTTCCTTACATCATCTTTGCAGTAAGGTGTACCTGGACCATCCTATTACAACTTGCCCTCTACCTCCTAGCCCAGTACTCCAGATCCCCTACCCTACTATATGTATATATTTTTCTTTTCCCATACCAGTTACCACTTTATAACACATTATTTACAGTTTATTTTCTCTTGCTTGACGGCAATAATTCCAAGTCCCCAGAATAAGAGCCTGGCAATCAGTAGGCATTCAGTTAATATTTTTTGAATGAGCGAATTAACTTATAATGTTTTCATTTAAAAGTACAAATCCAAATCAAATTTTAGAAACTATTAAAATCTATTAACTCTGTGTGGAAGACGTTTTGTTACATTAATCTGAATTTTCTCCACAGCTTAAAGTGTTTCAGAATTATTCTTGTGAGGATTAAATGTACAAAAGACATACATGTTGTCAAATTCAATTGACATTTCTCAGTCTTCATCTTAATCTACCTGCAGCATTTTGACACAGCTGATGACTCCCTTTTTTATGGAAAGATTTCACCTAGTTTCTACTGTTTTGATTTTGTCCCTTCTTATTGACACTTATTCTCAGACCTTTTAATATTGGAATGCCCCATGAACTTTGCCCTTAGGTCTTTTCTCTTCTTTATAACACTCTTCCCTTTGGTGATATTGAACAATCTTATAGCGTTTCATGCTGACAACTGTCAAATTTATTTATCTCTAACTTGAACTTCTCCTAGAATTCTAGATTTCTGTATCTAATGGTCTACTTGACATCTCTATGTGGAGGTCTAATAGGCACTCAAAACAGTACAGGAAAAACTGAGTTCCTCAATATCCTCCTCCAAACATTCCCATTTCAGTTAGTTAAAGGCTACCCTACCCTTCCAGAATCTAGCTGTTGAGGACAAAAAATCATGTGGTTAAATTTGACTCTTCACATCTTAAGAAAAAACAGTCATCAAATCCTGATGGTTCTGCCTTCAAAACAGAATCTTATTAGTTCTTAATACCTTCACTCCTTCCATCCATCCTTCCTTCCTTCCTAGTTCTTTTTTTTTAAAGAGAGAGAGAGAGAGAGAGAGAGAGAGAGAGAGAGAGAGAGAGAGAGAGATAATTTTTTAATATTTATTTTTTAGTTTTCGGCGGACACAACATCTTTGTTTGTATGTGGTGCTGAGGATTGAACCCAGTGCCATGCGCATGCCAGGCGAGAGTGCTATCGCTTGAGCCACATCCCCAGCCCTCTTTCTAGTTCCCTTCCTTCACTGCTTTCTTTCTTCTTTCTTTCTTATTAGTTCTTAATACCTTCACTTCTTCCTTTCTTTCTTTCTTTTCACACCATTTCTTGCCTGTGAAAAATAGCCTCCTAATTGGTCTCTGTCTCTATTTGTTGTAATTTTCAACTCAACAGCAAGAGTGATGCTGTTAAAAATGTATATTAGAACATGGGATGACATTCTCTTTTCAAAACCCACCAAACTGCTCTGTATCCCTCTCACAGTAAAAGCCAAAGAATTACAATGGCTACATGGTCTATACAATTTGTATCACACTTAATTTTTGTCCCACATTTCCCTCTTTTTCTATTCTTGCCTCTGTTCAATTCTCTAGCCTTACCATCATCCTAAATATTTTGTTACTCCTTTTTTTGGGGGCGGGGGGAGGCACAGTTTCTACTTGCTATTCCTGTCTGATACATTTTCACAGTTGGCAAAAGCTGGCTCATTTAGCTCCTAGTAGTTCTTTACACAAATGTTATCTTTTCCTAAGGCCTTCCATAAGCAGACTATTTAAAACTGCAACTTCCTCCCTCATCAGTACCATTCTGTTTCCCTATATCTAGGAAAATAGGAGAATGAACTGGGAAAGGGAAATAGATAATGCCACAGCATAATAATCAGAATAATAATATATTTATTATATTTAAAATTTTATATACTCTACTAGAATGTAAGTTCCATGAAAGAAGGGATGCTTCTACTTCTTTATTGTTGTATCTGTAAGAACTAAAACAGAATCTTCCTCTAGAAAGAGCTCAAAGAAAGTTAGGCATGGAAGAAAAGTGACAAAAATGACTGAATTTCCTTTTCTACTGTATACAAATCTTCTGGAGTTAATACAGATTTAAGATATCATTTCATGATTTAAGAATTCATGAAATAATTTTTTTTAAAAGACAACTCAATTTATTTTTTTTCTCTTTTTTTAAAAATATTTATTTATTTATTAGTTATTGGCGGACACAACATCTTTGTTTGTATGTGGTGCTGGAGGATCGAATCCGGGCCGCACGCATGCCAGGCGAGCCCGCTACCGCTTGAGCCACATGCCCAGCCCCTCATGAAATAATTTAAGAATTCATTACTCATTTGGCATAAAATTTACTGAGTGCCTTCTGTATCTCACTGTTCTAGGTACTGGGGTAAACACAAATAAAAGGGGTTGGTTTTACTTCAAAGTACTTCTATTAGCAGAATACAAAATTTATTTTCTTCTCATAGTTTTCCTTTTGCTACAGTCAAAATAATTTCCAGCATGAATGCTAAATGAATATACTTACCATTATTTGGATGATAATTTAAAAATAAAAATAATGTTAGAATAACAGTTAAAAGAACGTTTTCAAAATATACTAATTTGAAATCCAAACAGATTTACCAAAAAAATATCTTGATTCAGTACCAATTTTATATATATACGTAGATGAACACAATATCTTTATTTTTATTTATTTATTTTTATGTGGTGCTGAGGATTGAACCCAGGGCCTCACAAGTGCGAGGCAAGCACTCTACCACAGAGCTACAACCCCAGCCCAGTTCCAATGAAATTTAAAGAGGACTTTTGTGTCAAAATATAATTTTAATTCAAATCTGAATAAAACACACATTGATTTAACATTGATTACCAAGCAGCTTGTAATGGAACTTGTTTTACACTGTCAGGAAAGCGATGTAACATTCTAGATAACAAACTATTATGCAATTCAGTGGAAAGGACAGCTCTATCCACTAGGGAAAGATTCTTTAAGGAGTGCTAAAAAAGCTGCTTTATGTTTACATCTTAAAATAGGCTTTCAACTCTGGCTGAGAATCATCTAGGGGGCTTTTAGAAATACTAATGCCTGAGCCCAACCCCAGTCAAAAGACAGTCAATCTCCAGGGGTGGAGCCAAGAATCTTAGTTGTTAAAAACTCCCTAGGTAATGCTGATGCACAAATGGGTTGAGAATCAGTGTTCTATGAGCTCCTATTATTGATTATCACTTCAGAGAAAAGGATACAGTTATTTATGTGAACTCTTTCCCACTGCAGTATTGACTGAAAGATTAAACATTACTCCTATCATCAATATGGCATTTTTTCAAAGTTTACTTGGAAACTCTAGCTTACAATTACACTGTTCTGTTAAAATCTGGAGACTTCAAATATCATTCTGTATTCTAAACAAATGACATTTTTCTAAAAGGCAACGAAGCTAACTTAAGTAATTTTTATTAAAGCTATAGACTTTGATCTGCAGGTCCTAAAGAGTAAATATTTTAAAAAATAATATTAAATTGTTTTGTAATATTCCCTACCATCATAATACATAATTTTAGGCATTATTTTCCCCAAACTTCTTATTAAATTTCAAGCATATGTAAATTAGAGCAGAATAAGTTCATATGTGCTCATAATTTTGAAAATGATTAAATTCTGCCCAATCATTTTTCATCTTCACAACTCCATCTTCAGCACTACCCCCACTAACCTGGATAATTCTGAAGCAAACCTCTGTTATGACATCAAGCACACACTCTACCACTGAGCCACATCCCTAGGTAAATTTATTCTTCATGTCTTAATATCTTTTTTTTCAGGGAGGGGTATCCCTGACAATACAATACCTTCACCTGACAAGAGGAAATTTCCTGCTGTGAACTTCTATAACTCTTTGTATTATCACAGTCTAGCTTTATCTAGTGAAAAACTGAAGTTTAGTATCATGTCTCTTCCATTCTTACCCCAAAGCTCAATTTGATTTAATTAAATTGCCTTATTCCTCAACTTTTATAAAATTTACTAGAGGTCAAATTCATGTTTTATTGACAAAACTTTTTTTTAAAGAGCTATACTATATCTGAACATTTTTACAGACAGTAGAATAGAGAGACAAACCTCAATGTAACATTACAGAAGATAAAACTGTGAGATTTTCTTCAAAGCTACTCTAGGGAATGGGGATATATCTCAGGGGTAGAGTACATGCTTACCATGTGTAAGGCCCTGAGTTATCACCCACTTTAGCACTACTAGCACCATCAAAAAACAAAACAAAACAAAACAAAACAAAACAAAACTAGTTTAGATTTCCAGTTTAGAAGAAGTTTTATTTTCTTTTTTTGGTGCTGAGGATTAAACCTAGGACCTTGTACTCTGTACCACTGAGATACACCCATGCCTCTAAAAGTAGTTTTAATTGTCTATTATAGTAAGAAAGTGACCAGATAATAAATCAAGGACAGAGGACACTTTCTGTATCAAAGCAAGGGACTCTCACTGAAATATGAATAGACTGCTATAAAAATCTGATTCTATACTATCTGCTATGATTAACTTTTCACCTACCATGAGAAGAGGTAACATTATGTGGTAAAAAGCAAGGGCTCTATAGTTAGACTTGGGGCCAAACCCAACTACTAGTTGTATGATTTAAGAAAGGTTACTTAACCTTTCATCTGCTCTCTGTAAAATGAAAATACCATTATTTTTTCAAACTAAATAAAATACATAAATGCCAGTTACAGGTTGGCACACAGTGAAACCTGTACCGATTACATGTACTGACATGAATCAGACATTATTATCATGGCTGCACAAAAAGAAAAAAAAAAAAAACCAGAAACACGCCAGGTAGTGGTTTCCAACATGAAACACCCAAATTTCTAGGGCATATCCAAGTAAAAATGGGGCAATTCTGCAGTTATTTAAAAAAGACATTATTCTGATGACATACCTAAAGGAAAAAGAAAATTTATCCATAATGGGACAATCTATTGAAAGCATCAAGCTTCATTGTTTTTACTGAAATGATAACAACTGGATGTGATAACATTAGTTATAAAAGTGCTGAATATAAGTCCTCATTGGCAGTTAAATGTATTTTTCATTAATAATTTTTTTCTTACAAAGCAAAATTAATTACTCACTACTTAATAGATAATTTTGTGGTTTATGGTGGAAAACAAAGAGGTCTTTGGAAGTAGGAAGGAAAAATAACTGGGAGGAATCACTGCAATATAAATCTTACTATTATCATGTCCTTTGGTGAAGTTCTAAAATGACTGGCTGCAGAAGGGTCAGAGTAGGAGAACCAACGGACTAGAATGATTCGTAAAGTTTAGTCCCTATTTTTCTGCATTATGCTCTGGAGCAGTGGATTCCAAGAGAATCTCCATGTATGTATGATATGTCAAAGTACATTCTATTTGTATATAACTAAAAAGAACAAGTAAAAAAAAAAAGTACTGCCACCTTGGTAGTCATATGCCAAAACAAATAAATGAAAATTCTTGGGAAGCTCTAGCACAGGATTGCCTCTTTAGGCCACAGACCATTGCGGGAGTCCAGGCCCAGCCCAGATCTGCCCACATCAACCTACTTGGGACCCAGGCTCACAGTAGGCCTGGGTCCATCCTGCCACTAGCAGATACCTGCCTGAGCTCAGGCTTTGGCACAGATCTGCCCACCAACATACATGGGACCCAGGCCCAGGGTAGGTCGAGTTTGCCATCCACTCCCACCTGGGAGCCCAAACCCAACCCACTTCTATCTTGGGACTCTGTAGACATCTCCATAGCCTTCCCCACGCAGTAGTCCCTACCTTTTTGACAACAGACAGGGCCTAAAATCAACTGCATCTCAGAACAGGCAACCCAAAGACAGTGTAAGGCCCACCCTTTCAACTCCATCTTTGTAAGACTTTGTATCCATCTTAGGGTACCTCCACTATTATCTCGAGTTACCTGGGTTACTACTGCAACCATCTTTAGTAGCAGTAGCATACACTGAGGGACACCAGCAAGGTGTGGAAGCCTAACATGAAGGTGAGGTACAGACAATCTGCATGGGTACTACAAAAATATAGGGTAGAAACTATAATATCTCAGATTCACACTGCAAGAAAGGAAGACACACAGACAACATGAAAAAACAAGGGAGGAGAGTGCTCTCAAAAAACCAGGATACTACAATAACAGAAACCATGGCCAGCAAAGTTGATGAAATGTCAGAGAAGGAGTTCAGAAGGTTCATAATTAAAATGATCTGTGAATTGAAGAATGACCTAAATGAGCAAATACAGGCAAAAATTGATCACTCCAACAAAGAGATAAGAGAACAAACACAGGTAGCAAAAATTACTTCAAGAAAGAGACAGAGACTCTGAAAAAAAAAAAGTCAGAAATCTGTGAAATGAAGGAAACAATAAACCAAATAAAAAACTAAATAGAAAGCATAACCAACAGACTAGATCACTTGGAAGAAAGAATGTTAGATAATGTAGACAAAGTATACAATCTGGAAAAAAAAGGTGACCACACAGTGAAGATAGTAAGAAACCATGAATAGAATATTCAAGAATTATGGGATAGCATCAAAAGACCAAATCTAAGAGTTACTGGGATAGAGAAAGGCACAGAGTTTCAAACCAAAGGAATGTACAATCTCTTCAATGAGATAATATCAGAAAATTTCCCAAGCATGAAGAATGAATTGGAAAACCAAATACTGGAGGCTTATAGGACACCAAATGTACGAAATTACAACAGATCTACACCAAGACACATTATAATAAAAATTAATAGCATACAGAAAAAGGATAGAATCTTAAAAAGTTGCAAGAGAGAGCAATCAGATCACGTACAGAGGAAGACCAATTTGTATCTCAGCAGATTTTTCAACCCAGACCCTTAAAGCCAGGAGATCATGGAACAATATATACCAAGCTCAGAAAGAAAATAGATGCCAACCAAGAATCTTATATCCAGCAAAATTAAGCTTTAGATCTGATGATGAAATAAAAACCTTCCATGATAAACAAAAGAATTTACAACTAGAAAGGCTACACTATAGAACATCCTCGGCAAAATATTCCATGAAGAGGAAATGAAAAACAATGATGAAAATCAGCAGAGGGAGGTATTACACTAAAGGAAAAACTAATCAGAGGAGAAACCAAGTTAAGTTAAATACCAAAAATAAACAAAAATGGCTAGGAATACAAATCAAATAATAACTCTGAATGTTAATAGCCTAAACTCACCAATCAATCAAAAGACATAGACCAGCAGACTGGATTAAAAAAAAAAAAAAACAGCCAATAATTTGCTGCTTCCAAGAGACTCATCTCATAGGAAAAGACAAACACAGACTGAAGGTAAAAGATTGGGAAAAATCATACCACTCACATGGACTGTGGAAGCAAGAAGGAGTTTCCATCCTCATATCAAATAAAGTAGACTTCAAGCTAAAGTTAATCAAAAGGGATAGAGAAGGACACTACATACTGCTCAAAAGAATCATATATCAACAGGACTTAACAATTATAAATGCATATGCCCCAAACAATGAAGCATCTATGCTCATCAAACAAACTCTTCTCAAGTTCAATAGTCAAACAGACCACAACACAATAATTTTGGGTGACTTTAACACACCTCTTTCACCACTGGTTAGATCTTGCAAACAAAAGCAGAACAAAGATTCAATAACAGAATCAATAACTTAGACTTAACTGACATATATAGAATATTTCATCCTTCAACAAGCGAATACACTTTCTTCTCAGCAGCACATAGATACTTCTCTAAAACAGACTATATTATGCCACAAAGCAACTCAGCAAATATAAAAAAAAGTTAAGGTACTATCCTGCATTCTATCAGATCATAATGGAATGAAATTAGAAATCAATGATAAAATAAGAAATAAAAGATACTCCAACACCTGGAGACTAAATAATATGCTACTGAATGAACAATGGGTTCAGAAAACATCCAAAAGGAGATTAAAAAATTTTTAAGAGGTGAATGAGAAGACAGACACAACACATCAAAATCTCTGGGGCACTATGAAGGTAGTTCTAAGAGGAAAGTTCACTGCATGGAGTTCATTCCTTCAAAGAAGAAAAAGTCAACAGATAAATGATTTAGCATTACATTTCAAATCCCTAGAAACAGAAGAACAAATCTGCACCAAAAGCAGAAGACAGGAAATAATTAAAATTAGAGCTGAAATCAATGAAATTGAAGCAAAAGAAACAATTGAAAAAATTGACAAAACAAAAAGTTGGTTCTTTGAAAAAACAAACAAAATTAGCAGACCCTTAGCCATGCTAATGAAGAAAAGGAGGGAGAAAACTCAAATTACTACTGTCCATGAAGAAAAAAAAATCACAACAGATACTACAGAAATACGGAAGATAATTATAAATTATTTTGAAAACTTGTACTCCAATAAAATTTGAAAATACTGAAGGCATCAAGAATGCTTGGCGTTGACAATGAAAAAAATAGGACATGGGTATCAATTATTTAAAGCTCCCCAGGCAAATATAATCAGCCTTCAAATTTGAGCAAATCTCACTGATTAGAAGTATCTAAGGTAGTTTAACATTTTTTTCCCTATGTGTTTCAGGTAAGTTCTGAGAACTTTGGAATACTTTTTTTCAAAAGATGCTATCCAATTAGATCTAAAGAAAAAATAAATCACTAGAAAATGTATGCTATTTATTCTTTCCTAAATAAGCAGGGCAAAACAAAAAAGAAAAGTGTAATTCAAGAGGACTCTAATATCTCTTCTGATGAGTCTTCAGTCACTTCACCAATTTGTCCAGCATAGTAATTATTACATTGTCTGCAGGAAGTTGAATGACAAGTCCTTTAAAAAAGGAAGGAAACAGGGGCTGGGGTTGTGGTTCAGTGGTAGAGCGCTCACCTTGCATGTGCAAGGCCCTGGGTTTGATCCTCAATACCACATAAAAATAAATAAATAAAATAAAAGAATTGTGTCCAACTACAGAAAATAAATATTTAAAAAAGGAAGAAAACAAAGAATAACTCCCCTGATCTTCATTTTTCCTCAGTTAAACTTCATGTTAGTGTAATATTCACTCCCTGATAAATCCTGAAGGAATCATAAACTTCAGTGTTTCCACACTGTATATATCTAGTCAAACTTTATCAAACTTTTACTTTTAGCACAGTTATTCCTTCATTAGGATGCATGGTTCTGTGATAGGTATAAGACAGAATACCTAAAAAATCTACTGACTTTCTTCAATCACTAAGAAGGATGCAGAAAAGTTCCACTTTGACCATATTATTTGACTTAAACCCTCTTCGTGGCATTTAATCAGTCAATCTTAAGTATAGGCCAATAAGAGGATGATTACTGGTATCCCTGAATTTGTGTGTTAATAATTTTGAAATTGGATCGTTTCCACAATTCATGAGTAACAAAATCAGTAACTACTAGACAAATCATGTCAGACTTATTATTACCCAAACACTCACTTTCAAATATAAACATCCTAGAAAAAATTAAATAAAATGACCGTATGTGCATGTTTATCAACCAGAACTTCACAATTGATATAAATTCTCTAGTCTCCCTTTCTTTATAGTTCTAAGTACCTCAAGTCAGTTCTACTCAATACAATACTGTTACCCACTATCTTTTATTGTTCACTGTACTCATCTTTCCTTCTCATAGGCAAGTTCTTCCCTGAGGGGGGGCATTATGCTTCTTTTGCCCACAGTGCCTAGCACAGGGATGGTAATCTGATACATATTTACTATTCCTCTAAAATCAACAATGTTACTAGTTTTGTGTCATAGACAAAACTTTCCTTCTGGGAAGGGTTTATGGCTCAGTGGTGGGGTACTTGCTTAGCACATGTGAGGCCCTAGGTTTGATCCTCAGCACCACATACAAATAAATAAAATAAAATAAATATATAAAAAATATATTTAAAAAAACTTTCCTTCTTAATTTTACATTATTCTTATCTAAAGTGAATATACCAAGATTTATACAAGTAAGGAGTTGCATTAAATAGACAACAAGAAGTAATGTTTAGATGAGAAGAAAACATGTCTTAGTCTAATGGATTCTGTAGTAATCAATAAAGTAAAAATAACTCAGAAGGAAAAATTAAAATAATAACACTAACCTGAAAGTTCGGATAAGATTTTTAAGTTGAGTATAAATATCTCCTAATGTAATCTGAAGAGGACCCAAAAGTCCAGGCAATCTGAAATGTAAAAAAAAAAGTTACATTTCTTTTATAATTTAATTTAATTATATAGAAACATACATTGGGTCATGTTTAACTCTGGATCTGCCGAAGGCAATAATGGAACTTAGGTGGAAGTGGTCATGATTTTAAACAGTTAAACTAGATTGACTGGTAAGAAGTCAAAAGGAAACATTTCATAGTAACTCTATGCTCTACTTTATAGTCTACGCTATAGTGTAAAGCACTAAAATGCAAAATCATTTTGGCCATCTGTATTTTGTCCTTAGTTTTTCTTACCTGAAGAGCAATTTGGCAATATATCTTAACATTTTAATTGTGAATATTCTTTGAGTCAATAGTTTTATTATGACAAAAATTTATCCTAAGGAAATAATCAAATAAAAAATGCTTGCTATAGAAATAATTTTAGTAGTGAAAAACCAGAAACAAGGTGATTGATTAAATAAATTATGATATACACATTTAATAAATTGTAACAAAACCCTGAAAATAATGCCAATCTATTATTGTTTCTTTTAAAAAATATTTATTTATTTATTTTGAGATAGGGTCTAAGCTGCCCAGGCTGATCTCAGACTTGCCATCCTACTGATTCAACCTCCTGAGTAGTTAGAATAACAGGTGTGCACCACTGTACCTGGCTATGCTCTGTTTTTGAAAATGTGGAAAGATATGATAAATGTTAAATAAAAAATGCATTCATAGTATTATCCCATTTTTATAAAAACATGTAATGCTTCTATATATAATACCTATTACATATCAAACATTTCATTCTTTCTATGTTCCTACAACAGAGGGAACCAAAGGGAATGAACATACATACACCATACATATAATATATATAAACATCAAAATATTAATAAAGGTTATCACCAAGTGGTGGGATTACAGGTGATTTGACTTTCATTTCCTCCTTTATACTATTTCTGTATTGCTAACTATTCTCCAACAAGCACTATCTTTTAAAAAAAAATTATGAAAGTTTCAAAAATGTTCCAGAATAAATAACCTCATTATCTATTTCCAGATTCAACATTTCAATATTTTCCTATATTGGTTTCATTTTCCTTCCTTTTTTTATAGTAATATTTTAAAGTAAACCAAATTCCTGACATCATATCATTGGATTTCTATTTCTATTTGTTTCTCTAAACACAAACATAACTTCTTTGTATTTAAAATTATCATACTCAACCAAATAATTGCTTTATAACATCTAATATCCAGTACAAATTTATTTCCCTCTGGTTATTAAAAATGTCTTTTTACAATTGGTTTGTTCAAATCAGAGATCAAAAAAGGTGTTACTTTTATAATGAGAAAATGACAAACAGCTTTCATAAACTTGTAAATGACCTCAAAAACCCATGCCACCATAATTAGTTTTGTTTTCAATGCTCTTTGTGCTTTCTCTTAAGTGATTCCATCCCTTCTCAATTCAATTCTTGTGCCAGTATCAGTAATATGGATTTCTAGCAAAGTTCTTTCTGGCATCCTCTGATTTAGCCAAAACCCAGGATGTGTAGACTGCTTCGATGACATGTCTGTATGGTCTCAAATTTAAAACTGTATATTCTAAAGTCTAGAAAACTATTTCTACATAAATTCTTATCTACTAAATACACAACAGTACGGATAATCTAACCCTACTTTCAAAATCTTTGTAACTAAAGTCTAATATCTTCTGTATTGTGAATAAGGTAGTCTTTTATACTGCCTTCTATATTAATATTTAATAGAAGCAAATAAACAAGTATGAAGATCATATAAAAGGCAAAACTATTAATGGATTTATTGTATATGAAGGGCCTACCCACAGCAGATACTGCATAAATATTAAACATTTATTTAAAAAAATTTTTTTAGATGTTGATGGACATTTTATTTATTTATATGTAGTGCTGAGAATTGAACCCAGTACCTCACATGTGCTAGGCAAGCACTCTACTACTGAGCTACAATCTCAGCCCCTAAACATTTATTTAAAATGTAAAAATTATAGTAGTTCCTCTTGATTCTGTTTTTTGTACATTACCAAGTCAAGATACAAAGCAAATAAAAAAGGATTTCAAGGGTGGTTTGAGAAGTACATACTTTAAAGCAAAATTATCTTATTTTCCATTATATCACAAGTAAATATTTTATATCTCAATTGCTCAAAACATTATGACATTTTTCTTATTTTCAAACTACTACAAAATTAAGACTTCTCTTTATTTACAAGTCCTGAAACAATGATTGACACACTTTCCCATGTTTTCTGCTAAAAAAAAAAAAAAAAAAGTGCAGGCTGAAAAGTTCAAGACAGCCCTCACATCTCTGGAAAAAAAGATTTTCAAGCCCCTTTTCACCAATAAACCAAAATAGCAATTTTTGCGTCATTTATGATTGGGCTAATTATAAGAACAATCATTTCTGCTACAGGAAGCTTAAAGTGCAGAGTTGAGCTAAACAAAAAACGTTGCTGAGTGTGAAATGATTCTATGAATATGTAGGTAGAGTGAGTTAACAGACCTTTAAAACTTTAACAACCTCTTATTCACATATAAAACTAACATGACACATTTACCACAAATCAGTATTTAAATGATCTAGCTTTGATAGTTTTTCCCTGACTTCACTGGATTATTAAGAGGGAGTGAGGTAGTTTAGAATCTCAACCTTCCTCTTTATGGTGGTGGTCTGTTTTCAACACAAAATTTAGTATCTCTGGGATACAGTAGCTTAACAATATAAAAATTTCAAGTGCAGACATTCATGTAAACTTTTCTTACTATTTTTCGAAATGTTTAAAATTGGGACTGGGGTTGTGGCTCAGTGGTAGAGCGCTTGCCTAGCACGTGTGAGGCTCTGGGTTCAATTCTCAGCACCGTATATAAATAAATAAAATAAAGATCTATTGACAACTAAAAAAATATTAAAAGAAAAAAATTTTTAATGTTTAAAATTGAAGGGTAACATTTGCAAATTATGAAATCATAATATTGTTAATTTTAAAATATTACAAACTGGGATGACAATTACATACTTACACTTTGCTCAATTTTTCAAGAACGATGCGTTTTCTAATCTGGTTCTGGGAACTTGAATCTATCAGTGGAAAGGTGGGATCATGCTGGATCACATTTTTCAACAAAACAAAACAGAATAATGAATTTACATTCTTTTATAAGTAGAACAATAAACATTAAGCACAAAAGATTACACCTGTGATATAAAAGGAAATAAACCAGACTTGAGATTTAAAAGATTTAAATCTGAGTATCAGCTCAGCTTGAGTCATTGCTTACTTGAATCATCTAGTTTCTTTGAAAGTTTTCTGATCAGTATAATAGGGACATTAATACCTCCTATATTAAATAAGAAAATGTATACAAAAGGATTCTGTAAACTACTAAGTGCTATACAAATGTGGGGTTAAAAGACTAAAATTAGCAATATTTTTATAATATTATAAAATATATTATGGAAAGTTTTGCTTCTAAAAATGGCAGACAATAGAAATCAAACCACATAAAAATAAAATAAAGGTTATTGTGTCCACCTACAACTAAAACAAATATTAAAAAAAAAGGTTATCAGAGCTCAATCAAATTGGTTTTATTATAAGACTGTAAGAAAAATAAATGCAATTAATTATAATAAAAATCTCTCAAATGATCATCTTAAAAGACACATGAAATTAACCTATTAAAATCCAACATCCATTTGTGATAATAATTAGTGAATTAGAAATAGAAGGAAACATCTATGAGCAGATAAAGAGGAATCTATAAGAAAGTTTAAAACAAACATACTTAGTGGTAAAAATTTAAAGTGTTGCTTCTGAGACAGAATGAGACAAGGAAACCCAATGTTCTGGATGTCTAAGCCAGCAAAATAAGATACAGAAATACCAGGTTTTGTGTACAATGTGTCAAAATGCATTCTACTGTCATGTATAACTAGTTGGGAAAAAATTTTTAAAAATTTTAAAAATGTGCTAAAGAGAAAACAAAGAGAAAGAAATACTGGGAATAAGGGCTAGAATGCAGGAGGGATAAAAGTACTGGGGATTGAACCTAGGGCTTCATGTATGGTATGAAAGCACTGTATTACTGAACTACATTCCAGCACTACAGATAAGTTATTAGAACTACTAATTATTATAAGTTATTAGAACTCATAATTTAAGTAGTCTAGCAAAGTTACTGGCTATAGGGTCAATACATGAAAATTGATTTTCTACATAAAAGTCAGGAAAAAAAACTTTAAAAATATATATTTTTTGCTTGTAGATGGACACAACACCTTCATTTTTTTTTATTTTTATGTGGCACTGAGACTCAAATCCAGGCCCTCATACATGCTAGGCAAGCACTCTACCTCTGAGCAACAACTCAGCCCTTGGGAAAAAAAAATTTTAATGATACCATTTACAATAGCTTATAGGAACCAGATACTTAGGAATAAATGAAATGCAACCTGTTTAAGACCCCTGTGCAAAAATCTATGTTTACTGAACAATGTTAGAGCAGATTTTTTAAAAAATTTCTTTAGTTGTAGTTGGACACAATACCTTTATTTTACTTATTTATTTTTATGTGGTGCTGAGGATCGAACCTAGTACCTCACATGTGCTAGGCGAGTGCTCTACTGCTGAGCCACAACCCCAAGCCCATTAAAGCAGATTTTTAAAAAAGGAAAGTCATACTACATTCACAAGTTGAAGTCTATAATGTAAAGATGTCAATTCTCTTCAAACTGATTTACATACACATTAGATGTAACCCCGATAAAAGTCCTAACAGTCCCCTTCCCAATCAGTACTGTGGTAAACTGATTTTAAAATTTATAAGGAAAGAAAAAGAGAAGAATGGTCAGGGAAAACTTAATAAAGAATTAGATGGAGGGATTTATCATACAGATATCAAAACTTATTATACAGCTAACCTAATTAGCATGGTATTAGCTCAAGAAGAGAAATAGACCAATTTACCCACACATTTTATAAACATTTTATTTTTGACAAAGTTCAAACTATAGCTGTAGAGAAGTGGGAACTCATTTCTTTAAAAACATTTTTTTTTTTTGGTTGTAGGTGGACACAATGGCTCTATTTTATTTTTATGTGGTGCTGAGAATTGAACCCAGTGCCTGATATGTGAGAGGCAAACACTCTACCACTGAACTACAACCCCAGCCCAGGAGACTCATTTTAATACATGCTACTGAATAAACTGGATATCCAAATGGGAAAAAAATGACATCTGATCCATACTTCTTAGTACAAAAACAAAGAAACAAATTCATTTCCAGATGAATTGTAGATCTAAATATGAAATGAAAAACAATAAAGCATCTAGAAGATAAAGATTTCATAAAGATGTTACTACTGAGGGGGTTAGGGTTGTGGCTCAACAGTAGAGCATTCACCTAGCAATTAAGAAAAAAAAATTAAAAAAGATGTTACTACAGGGAACAATTAAAAAACTGGAGTCAAGAAATTGAAAGGGCAAGTTTCAGAGTGAAAAATATTTGTAATACACACTAACTGATAAAGAAGTCCTACAAATCAATTTTTAAAAACTGAGACACTTTAATAGGTAAATGGAAAAAAAGACTTCAACAGGTACTTCACAAACGACTCTCCAAATGGTCAAGCAATGAACATGAAAGTATTTGATTCGTTAATCAAATAAATGTACTATAACCATCAAGCGATAGTATGAGAATGGCTAAAAATAACAACAGCAAAGAAAAAAGTAAAGGAACCCTCAAACAGCAGTAAATCAGTTTGAAAAACTGTCATTATCTAATGTAATTGCATATGTACATATTCTATGACCTAGTGACACATATACTTCAGAACTGTATGCACATTAGACGACATATATAAGAAATTTAATTACAGCACATTTCATAATAGCCCCAAACTAGAAACATCCAAAATTTCCATTGATATAAAAAAAATTGTGGTAGTCCCTCTTATCCATGATGTCAGTTACCTGTGATCAGTCATGGTCTAAAAATATTAAATGGAAATTTTCAGAAATAAAGAAATGGTAAGTTTTAAATTGTGCACTGTTCTAAGTAGTATGATTCTGCTCTATTCAGCATAGTATGTGAATTATCCCCCTTTCTGGCATATCCAGATTATATATGCTACCCTAGCCTCGTAGTCACTTGGTAGCCTCTTGGTTATGAAATCAACTGTGGTGGTACTGCAGTGTTGTTATCAAGTAACCCTTATTTTACTTAATAATAATGATCCTAAAGTGTAAGAGTAGTAACACTAGCAATTCAGTTTAAGACAAAGAGAAACTGCAAAGTACTTTTAAGTGAAAAGGTGAAAATTCTCAACTTAAAAAAAAAATTACTCTGTGCTGAAATTGCTAAGATCTATAATAAGAACAAATCTTATTTGCAAAATTACAAATAAAAAATGGAATTCACACTAGTTTTGCTGTCATACCACAAACTGCAAAAGGTACAGCCACAGAGCATGTAACTGCTTAGTTAAGATGAAAAAGGCTTGTGATTAGAAGAAATAAACAGAAAATGTGTTCTTACTGAGAGCAATTTATTGTGCTATAGAATATGCAGCCTATTCGATGATTTCAGCAAGGGATCTCCTAAAACAAATGAGACCAAGCCATTTACTATAAATAAAGGGAGGACAGATTCAAGAATAATTTGGATTAACAAATATAAAAGTTACTGGAGAGGGTGCATCTGTTAATGAAGAAATCTGCTGCCACATTTCCAGCAGAGCTGAAATAGTATCACCTTTGTGATCCTATTAAAAGCAAGTTTAAAATTGTTATGAAACAGGCCTCTTTTGAAAAAAGATGCCCAACAGAATCTACATTCATAAAAGTGCACAAGTGGCACCAGTGCATAAAACATGGAAGGACAGATAACTCTGGTACTATGTGGCAATGCTGCAGGGCGTATAATAAAGCCAGGTTCAACGTATACAGCCAAGAACCTACCTACTCTCAAAAAGAAAGCAGAAGTTATCTGTCCTTGTTCTTGCAGCATAATCAAAAAGCATGGGTAGCAGACATCTTGTTTATGGGATGGTTTCATTGACATTTCATCTTAGAAGTTAAAAAAAAAAAGCTTGGAAAAGAACAGGTTGGAATTTTAAAATCCTATAAATAAAAGACAATGCACCTGATTATTCTGAATTTGTTTGCCATGAAAATGGAAATGTCACAGTTGTGTTTTTACCTCATTGTTTCAGGGCCTTCCCTAAGGCATTATTTGGTTTCCCAAGGCCACAAACCCCCATCTGGTATTTGATCAGCAATTGATGCAGACTTTACTTTAGACATACTACAGTCCTGAGAATCATTTGCTATTGCTGATATTACAACATTCATCAAAGCTGTAATAAATGAGTAAAAGCCAGAAACTACACGTTTGCTGGAAGAAATGATAGAGTGAAATTGTAAATGATTTTAAAGGCTTTTCAGGGATTGATGAAGAAGTTAGGAAAAGCATTCATGTGGTAAAGACAAGTTGGTGGAGAAGGATTTGTCAATGTGTTTGGTGAAAAAGTGGAAACAGTGAAGACTACGAAGAAGTATTAACAAATGAGGAAGAACTTGTTGAATCATCTACAAGAGGAAGAGGACGATGATGAAATGGAAGCAGAATCAGCAATATGGCCATTACTGAAATTTGCTCAAGTGTTTCAAATTGCACAAACATTAAAGGACAAAATTAGGGATTATGATCCTTGGATGGATCACAGCATTAAAGGCACCTTTCTAAAGGACTGCAACCTCTGCAGCCACACTTTGACATAATTATGACTTGATGATCCATGATTACCCAAAACAGATGATTCTTTTGACATATTGTTAGAAGGTCAAATGTGTCTAGCACTAGCTCACTTCATCTCATCACATGGGCACTGTTATCATCTCTCATCATTACAAGAAAGGTGAGTACGGTACAAGATACTTTGAGAGAGACTACATTCAAATGACTTTTATTACAACTTTATAACTTTTATAATATAAAATAGTGTTTATGTTGTTTGCAACTTTTTATTATAACTTTAATATTATTATCATTCTTTTATTTTATTGTTAGTTATTGTTGTTAATCTCTTCATGTGACAATTAGACTTTTTTGTTTTTGTGGTGGTGGGGATTGAATCCAATGCTTTGTACATGGTAGACAAGACCTCTACCACCGAGCCACATTCCCCCAATTAGACATTCTCATAAGTATGTATGTTTAGGAAAAAACATAGTGAATATAATATTTGGTTTCTGGCAACCACTGAAGGATGGGGGCGGGACTGAACACTGGATTTATATAACAGAGTACTATACAGCAATGAAAGAATGATCTACAGCTATGTGCAACAACATAAGTTGAATCACAATCATAATATTTTATAAAGTAAATGGGATACCAAGGAATACACATACTGTTCAAAAACTGGCAAAACTAATCTACGCTATAATAGCAACTACTAGTTTTATAAAGAGGTAAGATTTGGAGCAGACATAAATGGGATATCTAGTTTACTTATAATGAATTTGGTCTGTGTAGTGACTTCATGCATGTGTTCCCATGGGAATAATTTTCTATAAGCTGTACATTTACTGTTTGCATTATAGGTCAATGAAAGTTTAAAAATGTTATGCAATAGAGGAAAATGCGAACCTTTCAGGTATCAGGTTTTTCTTTTTAAGGCTTACAAGCACAAAAATGATAAAACAAGTGATATACAACTTAAGAAAGACCAATACTTCTCTCAGTTTAATAAAAATTTTTGATGCTGTCCAATAATACAGTTGATGCGCTTTCAAGTATGGTGCTAGACTAGGAGAAACATTTACAGAAAGAAATTTCTAAATTTTCTATATTCCCATTTCTGCCCTCTTCCAAATATCCAAAAGTATTTTTTAAAAATATTATTTTTTAGTTGTAGCTGGACACAACTCCTTTATTTCACTTGTTTATTTTTGTATGTGGTGCTGAGGATCGAACCCAGGGTCTCGCACATGCAAGGCAAGCGCTCTACCGCTGAGCCACAACTGCAGCCCCTCCAAAAGTATTTTTAAACTTAGAGCTATATTTGCTCAGAAATCTTTAGTAACAAAGTTTGTGGTAAAAACATTATCTACTCCTCTTTATGCCAAATGACTTAATTTCTTAAACAAGACCTATGAACCAAAAATGGGTAACAGAAATACTAAAAGATTCTTCCTAAACCTCAACAGATATATTCAATCTCTCTATATATCTATTTACTATGTACCAACTATATGTCACACATTGAGATAAATGTTTTACATACATTCCCTTTAAAACAACTGAGCAAGGGAAGTTATTATTAGTCCTATTTATAGATGAGCAAACAGACTCAAAAAACTAAGTTTTTATAAAACTAGTAAATGACATAGCAGATATTCAAATCTAGGTCTTTCTGAATGTACTCTTCCCATTTTCCATATCCATTATTTTCCAAGAAGTCCCTTTATTATATTATTTTCATCTATAATATTTTAAATGGTGTGCTTGCCAAATATTTTATTATTCAAAAACTAATTTTATGCTACTGCATACAGTCTCAATGTAAATAAAACCCAAATACCACATGGAGAGATCCCAACACCACACACTAACAAAGAAAAAAGCTTCTTCAGAGGGTCTACTTAAAAAAAGAAGTGGGCTTTTTTGTTGTTATCATTGTGAACTTTGGGCCTCATACATGCTAGGCATGCCCTTCCACTGAACTAAATCCCCAGTTTGAAGAACCAGGTTTAAAAGAAAACTTTGTTTCACCTTTCTAGGCTCATTTTACATTATAGAGAAATATTACACAATTTATGAAAATTTATTAGGAGGAAACCAACTTATTTGTAAAATTGTAATGCCAATAGTAGAGAATGCATTTTAAAACAGAAGACAGATGCACTAAAGAAACTTTTAGTGGGCTGGGGATATAGTTCAATGGTTAAAACACTTGTTTAACATATGTAAGGCCCTATGTTAAAAAAAAAACCCAAAATAATACTTATTGAAAATTTAACAAGAACTCTTTAATATTCTTCTTCCTGCTAAGATTCATTATGATGACTTTTCCAAATGTTAGCAGCCTGGAGAAACTCATTATTTTGACACTTATCATTAAGACATACCTCTTCCAAGTCTTGTGATTTGGTGGTTTCTTCATTCAAAACATATCGTCCTCTATAAAATTCCCTGATCCTTAGATTTAATGTTTCAGTTTCTTTTTTCAAGTTCTCATAACTTGGCAGTGGTTTAACGGCTGCATTTGAGCCCCTGAAAGGTAAAGATTCATCCAGGCTATTCTGAGATTCCACCAAAACAGGGGAATGGCTATCTGGGTGAGAGTTTATGTCATCTTCATCAAGTTCTTCATTAACCAGAGAGGCTGGAGAGGGTTTCAGACACACAGAAGCATAATTCTGGCCATACAAAAACTTCAAAGTTTCTTCTGTCTTCCATTCAATCAAAGTCTGTTTTAGAATTTTAAGTAAGTTTGTCTTTGCAACTTCAGGACACATCTGCATGCAACTAGAGGCTGACTTAGAAATTTGGTTTGATTTGGCAAATTTGGTCTTAAAATGCTCAGCACTTTTCTTACTTATGCCAACAAAAGTTATTTCTGACATGTATTTATTTTCAAAATTTCCTGAAGCTTTTAATCTTTCATGCAAAGGACTATATGAAGAAATCTGAGTATTTACTTTCTGTAAAGGAAATTCACAATCAGCAGCTTTCTCCTGACAATCCAATCTGCAACTGCCTAACTGCTCAGTGACATCTACTACTGTCTGTTCTTTGTCTCTGTGTTTGGAGTTAGCTTTTTCACCAACTTGCTTTTTCATTTTGCTTTTTTGGTGTAACTGTGGCCTTGTACCCATTGCATTTGGTTTGTTTCCTGGTAGAATGGAGGAAACAAAGTCTTGCTCATTATCACTGGTACAATCACTACAAGTGCTAGAAGAACTAGATTCATATTGCTCTTCAAAATGACCAGGATTATCAATATCTGATGTTTTAATGGCTTTACTGCATAACTGTACTTCCTCTCCTGAATGGCCACTGTAAAAGGAAAGATAAACAAAATAATTATAACAGGAAAGTCCCATGATACTTTTACTTTGTAATTTTCAAGGTAGCAACTTTCATTCCTCAGGCATAACCTTACAGACACTGATATATTTATTTTAGAAGAAAGCCACATTTCTTTGTATCAATAAGTATTTGATAACAGCTCTCCTTCTACCTTTCTCCCTTTTGGCTGTTCCTCTTAATTTTGAGTTGTTAAAGGAGTCCAGGAAAATGAAAAAAAAAATTTTTAGTAAATCCATTCTACTGAATTATTTTGATTTTTACTTAATGTTTTTGTGACTGTTTTAGTAACTTTAAAAAAATAAGTTTTTCTCCTGAAAATTTCATTATTGGGTTCTCAAAAAACATAATTACAGGAACTCGGTTAACTCTGATAAAAAAAAGATGAGTAAATGTTTTCCAATGTGGTTATCATACAGAAAATTCCATAAATAAACAAAAGAAAATCATAGCGGACCATAAATCTGAAAAATCAACAATTTCAATATAAGATAAAATTTGAAAATCAAGAGTTACAATGGAATGCTCACAATAAAAGATAATGGTTTTCCTTATTACTGCTTTCCAATTTTCAGATTAGAGTTGAATAAGATAAAGAAATATGGGAAATGTAAAGGCAAAGAGTAGTTTTGCTAATTCAACTTGAGACAAACAAGGATAGGTAAACAGTTGTTCTCAAGCAAACATACCTATCAGAACTTTTAACACATTCAGATGAGAAAGTTTTTGGGTTAAGAAACACACCTAGGGGCCTGGGGTTGTAACTCAGTGGTAGAGTGCTTGCTTAGCATGTGTGAGGCACTGTGTTCAATTCTTAGCACTGCATATAAATAAATAAAATAAAAGTCTGTCGATAATTATTAAAAAAAAAACAAACTTGAAACATACCTTGGAGATGTGTAAAAGAAAAAAAAAAGCTAAAAGCAAGATTATGGATAGGGGAAAAATGGCAATTTTTTTCAATATTAGATGTAATGTTTAGGGCTGGGGATGTGGCTCAAGCGGTAACGCGCTCGCCTGGCATTTGCGGGGCGCTGGGTTCAATCCTCAGCACCACATAAAATAAAATAAAGATGTTGTGTCTACCAAAAACTGAAAAATAAATATTAAAAATGCTTTCTTTCTCTCTCTCTTAAAAAAAATAGATGTAATGTTTAGTTAAAATTTAATCTATATAACAAGGGGACCATCTCTTAGATAAGAAAAAAGTATACGTTTAAAAAACAGAACAAGTAAAAATCAACTTTCATATTATTTCATACTTTTTTGTGGAATTTTAAGGCAATTAAATTTTTTTCCTATACTAATTTGAAGTTATAAAGACATTCATCAATAAGTATCTTGTGCTCAACACTGTGGTTATTAACTAGGAACATTTATGCTGAGAATTATAGGATATGTTTTGAGAGATGTCCATGGTTGGTCAAGCAATCCTATGAGGAGGGTTTAAGGGGGAAAAAAAAAATCACAGCCTAGAAGTTATATTAGTGCTTTCAAATAATTAAATAACTGATAATTAATGTCTTGATCCTATAAGATCAAAAAATTCTTTCAACAAATGTAATTGGTACAATCTAGCTGACAAAGAAACCAAGTATCTGAGATGGAGGGTGTGTTTGTGTCATATTTCAACAGGTTCAATTAGACCTCCTCAGTAGAAACAGCTGTACAATAAATCAGAGATCAAACACATCATACACATCATCTTACCATGACTAAATAAAAAAGCTGAACATGTCAAATATTTCTTTGTGTGAGCTAAAATAGGACACTTAAAATGTATCAGCACAGGAAGTCCAAGCACTCATATCACCTGGTTCACTCCTAACGTTTCTATTAACATGAACACTATAGAGAATGTAAGTGATACTGATTCAACCATACCTTTGTCCTTCCTTCAGCAGCTGAAAATCGGGATGCCTATGACAAAAACAGAAAATTGAAGGCATTATTATACAGTTTATTTTCAAGAGTTTATTATAAGTGCACTAGGTAAAAAATACAATAAGAAGAGTTCATTTAAAGATTCTAAGAAAAAAAGGACAAAGTACTATGAAACTCTTCAACAAGAAATCTGAGTTAGTCTCTTATCCAAAATTTGTTTGTTTTCAGTACTAAGTTCAAATTTCCTTGACTAACCTGGACAATAGCAAATCTCTTAATTCCAGAGTTATCATTGTCTATACAATTAACACATCATATACTCCTTTATGGCCTACTACCAGAACTATTACCTATGTTTTGCTTTTCATATGTTTAATTCTGATTTCTTAACTAGGCTACAAGTTCCTTGAGGGCAGAGACTATGTTTATAATTCTCCTATATATCCCTTCTATAGTCATTAAGACCAGTGCCTCAATTTCTGAGAAAGCAGTTACACTGTACTATGGATATGAACTATATACATATCTGTAGTGTATTAGTGATTTAACTTTCAGGAAAAAGAAAAAAAGGACTATGCAACACGAGAAATCATATTTGGCTATCACAGTTATTAAAAACGGAGAAAGAAAGCTCTTAATAGGCCAAATATAAAGGAACCAATAGAGCAAAAAAATTCATGCATGAGGAAAGGAAACATCCATAAAATACTTATGAAGTGACTCAGAAAACACTGCCTCTTTTCCCATATATTTTAAAAAATATATATTTTTCAGTTTTCAAATTTTTTCAGAGTGAGAGAGAGAGAGAGAGAGAGAGAGAATGAGAATTTCTTAATATTTATTATTTTTAGTTTTCAGTGGACACAACATTTTTATTTTATTTTATCTGGTGCTGAAGATCGAACCCAGCGCCCCGCGCATGCCAGGCAAGCGCGTTACCACTTGAGCCACATCCCCAGCCCCAAGTTTTCAAATTTTTATGTGGTGCTGAGGATTGAACCCAGTGCCTCACACATGCTAAGTGAGAGCTCTACCACTGAGCCACAACCCCAGCCCCCTCCATATTTTTTTATTGGTGCTTCATAGTCATACATAACGCTAGGATTCATTGTTATGTACTTGCACATGCTCACAAAATGATTTGGCTAATATTGTTCCCCAGAATTTCCTCTTTCTCTTTCATCCTCACTCATTCTGGTCCCTTTCCTCTCTTCCACTGATCTCCCTTTGATTTTCAGGAGACCTGACCCTGCACCTTTTCCCTTTTCTTCTCTAGTTTCTACAAATGAGAGAAAACATACAACTCTTGACCTTTTGAGTTTGGCTTATTTTGCTTAACATAATGGTTTTGAGTTCCATCCATTTCCTGCAAATGACATAATTTTATTTTATTTATTTCTGGCTGAATAAAACTCCATTGTATACATATGCCATATTTTCTTTATTCATTCTCTGATGGACAGTTTGGCTATTGTGAATTGTTCTGCTATAAACATGGGTATGCATGTATCACTATCACTATATAATATGCTGGCTTTAAGTCTTTAGGATAAAATACCAAGAAATGGTCATATGGGTCATATGTTGTTCCATTCCTAGTCTTTTGAAGAGCCTCCATACTGATTTCCATATTTATTTACAATCCCATAAAGAGTGTAAAAGTGTTCTTTCCCACATCCTCTCCAGCATTTATTCTTATTTGTATTATTTTTAAAAAACACTTTTAAAAATACCTTTAATTTTTTTAAATTTTATTTTTATGTGGTCCAGAGGATCAAACCCAGTGCCTCACACATGCTAGGCAAACACTCTACCACTGGACTACAACCAAAGGCCCCTCATTTGTATTCTTGATGACTGCCATTCTAACATAAAATCTCAATATAGTTTTGATTTGCATTTTCATAACTGCTAATGATGTTGAACATTTTTTCATATATTTGTCGGCCATTTGCATTTGTTCTGAGAAGTGTCTATTTAGTTCATTTGCCTATTTATTAACTGGGTTATTTGGTTGTTTTTTTGTTTTGTTTTTTTTTTTTGGTGTTAGGTTTTTTGAGTTCTTTATATATTCTAGATATTAATCCTCTCTCAGAAGAGTAGCTAGCAAAGATTTTCTCCCATTCTGTAGGTTCTCTCTTCACATACTTAATTGCTTCTTTTGCTGTGTAGAAGCTTTTTAATTTGATGCTGTTCCATTTATTAATTCTTGGCATTATTTCCTAGGCTTTAGGGGTCCTATCAAGAAAGTCATTGCCTATGCCTATATGTTAGAGTGTTCACTCTATGCTTTCTTCTAAGATATAAAGCCAGGGCCTTATGCATGCTAAGCAAGCTTTCTACCACTGATCAGCATCTCCATCTCCTCAAAGTACTGTCTAAAGACTGCAAAACAGGTTAAAAAAGAAACATCAGGGGTTTAGGGACACACTACAGAGAAGCTAAGAACCTTAGAATAAATCTCACTGAAAGGCTTAAAACAGAGGTGCATTAAAGATAGTGATATTATAAAATTTTCAATTAGAAAATCAAGTTAAATAAACAGATGGAATCAGAACTTTTTTTGGGGGGAAGGCAGAGGTGTAACCAGGGATTGAACTCAACCACTGAACCACATCCCCATCCCTATTTTGTATTTTATTTAGAGACAGGGTCTCACTGAGTGCTTAGCATCTCACTTTTTTCTTTTTTCTTTTTAATTTTTTAAAAAGAGCGAGAGAGAGCGAGCGAGAGAGAGCAAGTGTGAGAGAGAGAGTTTTTCTTTTAATATTTATTTTTTAGTTTTCAGCGGACACAACATCTTTGTTTGTATGTGGTGCTGAGGATCCAACCCGGGCCGCACCCATGCCAGGCGAGCGCACTACCACTTGAGCCACATCCCCAGCCCAATATTTATTTTTTAGGTTTAAGTGGACACAATATCTTTTATTTTACATTTATGTGGTGCTGAGGATCGAACCCAGTGCCTCATGCATGCTAGGCAAGTGCTCTACCACTGAACCACAATCCCAGCCCCAGCATCTCACTTTTGCTGAGGCTGGCTTTGAGCTTGCCATCCTCCTGCCTCAGCCTCCCAAGTTGCTGGGATTACAGGCACATAACTAATTTGAATTAGGACATTTCGAGGCTGCCAGTCAGAAATATCAGAGTTGCTATGTTTTTCTTCACAGTACCAACAATGTAACTATCACAAAGATAATTCATTCATCTTTTGTTCATTCCCCAAAAGAGGCATTGCAGAGAATGGGCTCTCTTTGTCAATCTTCTCATTAGTTGTGAGAAGTACTGTAAATTAAGGGATTCTTCCCACTACATACATCAGGAGGCATACAGGATGAAGCCATTCCTGCTCTGGAGACTTTTTTTTTTTTTTTCAGTTCAGGAATTCCTCAGACTACAATTAAAATTAAAACCAATGGGTATTGAGTTGCCTGAAAGTGATTGAGTTTTTCTTTTTCCTTTGCTCCTTAGCCAATAAAATTGGCAGATCTTTCCCCAAATATCCCATTTACCCTGTTAACTGCTTTCTACTCACAGAAATGCCTTAGACTTTGAGGCAACTCAAAGAAAACAAAAAATGACACTGCTTGGATGGTGACTAGCCTTGACTGCTACTGGGACTATTTATAACTTTCACTAAGTGTTTTTGGAGCCTAAATATTGTACTAATATTCACAACAGAGTGCTTTATTGCCTATTGACTACTTCTTCCCATTTCTATCCCCCGTTCTCTTACTCTTTTTATCCCACATTATTATAGCCATTCTCACTGAAATTATTAAGGTTCGGCATCACCAAGCTATCTAGCAAGCACTTAGTCCTATACTGGAGTCTGAGTACCACTGTAGGTAAAAAAATATATGTAAAAGCCAGGTACAGTGGTGCATGCATATAATCCCAGGGATTGGGAGGCTGAGGCAGAAAGATTTCAAGTTCAAAGCTATCCTTATCAAGACCCTGCCTCAAAATAAAAAAAAAATAAAAAAGGGCTGGGGATGTGACTCAGTGGTTAACTGCCCCTGGGTTCAATTCCTGGTACGGAAAAGGAAAGAAAAAAGAAAACATACAGTAATATTCAACTGGTTTCTCAAACTTCATAGCTAACTTACAAATAGAGAATTTTTTGAGATGGGGAATTCATTACATTACCCAGGCTAGCTTCAAACTTCTGACCCTCTGCCTCAGTCTCCCAAATTGCTGCGATTACAGACACAAGTTACCATGCCCAGCACAGAGTATTCACCATTCAAAAAATTCCTTCCAAAATCAAATTCTGAACTATAAGTATGGACTATGTTGGGTATGCTAATAGAAATAGGTTCCTATTCCTAAGGATCTTATGATTTAGTAGGAGAAAATTGCATGTTCTAAGAGCTTTACAATTATTAATCTTCATAATAAAGAGGCAGCTAGTACGACCGTCCTCATGTAAGAGACAAGGAAACTAAGTATAAGAAAGAGTAAGTCATTTGTCCCAAATTACACAGCTATTCAATGATGATGCCAGGAATCAAACTCAGACAGTAGGACTCATAATAATTACACTGTTGACCATAAGTAAAGTTTAGCCTTTCAAGCTGAAAAATTAATAGAAAAGAATTTATCATTTAAATAAAACAGTGGCAGACATGTCTAAGGAATACTGTGGATATTTGATTCCTTAAGTTTTGTGATAGATAAATGTGTGAATATGGCAACTTATAGGTAAGATAACAATATTGGAATGCTGGTAATTCAAGGAAATAGTATCAACTTACAAGAAGTTTTGGATGGAGTATAAATAATGGCTGTTCAGAGCAATCTATGTCCCTTCCCTAAAGGGCCTGTTTTTCTGTGTTAAAAACTGGATCATGTGTATTTTCATTTTAAACTTTTTGTTAAAATAAACCTTTGTAACAATCAAGAAAAATAACACTTTGATTATATAATTCAAGAGTATGAGCGATATATAAATTACTATAGGAAATTAGAGATGAAGGAAAAACTTCCTGTTGAGCCAATCCAGAAAGTTTTGTAGAGGAATCATATAAATTGGGCTTATAAAAATAAATACAGGGGCTGGACTTGTAGCTCAGCGGTAGGGTGCTTGCCTAACACATGTGATGCCCTGGGTTTGATTCTCAGCATGGCATATAAATAAGTAAATAAAATAAAGGCCCATCAACAACTTAAAAAAAAAAAGATACAGATAATCCTACAGCTCTCGCTCAAGGGTATTATCCATATATCATTTTTTTTTCTTTTTAAAAACATGTAATTATGCTTATATCTACCCTAGCTCCTAAAAGACAAACAAAACTCAACCCTGTTTTTTAGTCATACAATCCACTAGCCCTTTTCTTTTTTCTATAAAGGAGCTATTTACTTTAGTACATTTATGTATGTATATAATGTGATACTATTAGATTATTCTATGCCAGTAGCTTATTCATTATAAGCTTTCTTTAGAGAAGTTTACACTCATCATTTTTCAATTCCATTTCTCTTGTCTAGTAATCAACCCTCTGCCTCCTTAAGTCTGTTCTCATTACTCCCTTGAAATGGTTCTTGCTAAGATCACTAAATGATAATAGGATTGGATATTTTTCAGTTTCTTTTTTTAAAGTGAGGGGTGGGGTGGAAATCAGTATGAAAGGAGATCTTAAAGGAGGAAAAATGGGAACAAATCATAAAGTGAAGTCTTGGAGAAAGAAATGAATCAGTAACAAAGAGGAGGGTACTATTAGCAATGAGGATATAGAGAAATGAGAGTGCATATGAAGACAATAAAGTTGAAAGAGATTCTATTGGATGCCCTCAATTGTTTTGGTAAAGTAGTACGTCAAATTAGGTTTATGGAAAGCAGGAAAGATTTGAATGCACCAGATAATCAATAAGAAACAAAGGGGAAAAAATTTTGAGCACACAGTTGTGAATAGGGTCAAAGGAAAGCAGGCTTTGGTGCTGGGAAGATAAAGGTTTAAATCCCAAATCTACATCATATCAGCCATGAGTACTTGAGTGAATCACTATACTTCTGTGAGTCTCAGTTCTGCCATCCACAAAACGTGTAATTTAATTATATTTCCCTAGTGATGCTGTGAGGATATCGTTAAATGAAGTAACTTACCTGAAGTGTTACAGGTCTTAGTTGATAACTTTTAGCAACCTAAGTACTGAAAAAAAGAATGGCTGCAGCTTGGGAAGTGGACATAGCAGGAGAAAGGAGAACCTGGGATTGTCTGAGAGAACAAAGCTATATTTGTTAATTGTAGAGCTTAAGAAAACAAAAATAAAAAGGGCTTGCTAACCTAGAAGAATAGAGCCAGGGGAGACAGGAGGTCAAATTGAGGTTACAAAGCAGACTGATAGCTATAGAGGAGATAAAGGCTGTGGTCAGAGACGGGAAGCTCTTACTTCAAGATCATGAAGGCAGAACAGTTTCAAATAAGAATGAAGTCCAAGTGTGGCTGAATCAAGAAGTAATCAGCATGTAAACATTGCTGTAAATCAGGAATACAATTTAAAATAATTTTATAAGAAATTCTCAGCGACATAACTTTTTTTGGGGGGCGGGGACAGGATCTTACTATGTTGATCAGGATGGCATTGAAATCCTAGACTCAAGCAATTCTCTCTCTCAATCTTCCACTTGATATTTTTTCAGAACTAAAATTCAGTCTCAAAAGGCAAGAAAAATTTTAACACAGAGTTATATAGTTAATGCCTATTATATGCTAGGTGTTTTTGTTTGTTTGTTTGTTTGTTTGTCCTTTTTAATTGTGGTACACAGGCCAAGAGTATAACCCAGTGGTAGAGCATGTACCAGACCCTGGGTTCAATCTGCAGCGTGCAGGCACACATAACTTTAGTAAAAATATACATATGTTAAATTTACCATTTAGTATGTATTTGTGTGTGTGTGTGTGTGTATATATGTGTGTGTACATATGTATATGTGTGTGTGTGTGTGTATATACATATTTTTTAGTGGGGGAGAACTTGGGATTTAACTCAGGGGCACTCAACCACATACCCCGCCCTATTTTGTATTTTATTTATAGACAGGGTCTTACTGAATTGCTTAGCACCTCGCGATTGCTGAGGTTGGCTTTGAACCCGTGATCCTCCTCCCTCAGCCTCCTGACCACTAGGATTACAGGTATATGTCCAGCAGGTTAGTATATTTTAGGTGTACAATTCAGTGTATTTACATGGTTTACAACTATTACCACCATCTATCTCCAGCACTTTTTCATGTTTCCAAACTGTCTCCTAGGTGGTTCAAACATTATTTTATATAATTGTTACACTACTTACAACTTTTACAGATGAGGAAAAAGAAGATTTGAGAGGTTAACTGACTTCCTTAAGATCACAGAGCTTGGGCTGGGGTTGTGCTCAGTGGCAGAGCGCTCGCCTAGATTGCATGAAGCACTGGGTTCAATCCTCAGCACCACATAAAAATGAAATAAAGATATTGTATGTCCACTTACAACTAAAAAACAAATACTAAAAAAAAAAAAAATCACAGAGCTAATAGTAATATGTCTAAATTCAAACTTAGGCCTGATATCAACCCAAGTTCTTTTCACTGCATGTGAGATGCTGCTAATATCAGAAAAAAGACCGCCCAAACATTTCAGGATACAACCTTTGTTTTTTATCCCTCTCACAGGAACTCATTATACTGACCTTTAAATTTTCTGACCTCAGGTAAAGATAACTACAATCAACCTTGTCTCTAGATGTTAACTGCTTTCTGTGTGACATATTCTCTCATTCCTAATTATAAAATGAAGAATGATACCTGGCATTATAATAAAGTAAATTTGAATTTATTCAGGTATAAGATGAAAGGTTCAATATAAAACTTTAGTTTGTTTTTGCTAAAAAACATGTTATTTTAAAAAGAATGAGATAAGAAGTTACACTGCTTCATTTTTTTATTCTTTCTTGGGTAACATTCAAATTCTTTTTGTTTAATAAAATTGCTATTTCTCTTTATGCTAAGTATCTTCTATTCCCTTCTTTACAGTTTATTCTATCCTAGAGTCAGTTCTGAAAGCTAATTTGAAAAACAAAATAAGTAACCATCTTAGTTAAAGAATACATTCAAAATGATCTTCATAAATATTTTCATTAAGGCATAATTTAGATGATTAAACTTTAGCAAAGTAAACCTAAAAGGATTTATGCGTGGTATATATGTACTTGTGTGTATGTGTATATACAATTCAAATATATATATATATATATATATAACATAGAAACCAAGAGAAGAAACAAGCTGTAATTCTCCCCTGTGGTGGGAATTTTTCAGTTGTATTTTAGACACATTAAAATCTGTTCACAAAGCTTTTATTCTGCAAACTGAGCAAAAGAGGTGGCTGTTCAGGAAGAGGTTATAAAAGTTGTTCTGCAGAGGTTTTTGGCTTCCGCACCTCTGAGATTATACTGTTTATTGCCAAGAAATGGTGTGTGAAAATCCCCTACTCTGGGCCACATGATGGCGCCTTTAGCTCTGTCAGCATTAACTATTCACCCCAATTAGATCTTTACAATTATAATTTGCTTTTCAAAATTTGTCATTTCTTCTTAGATTGTAGATTTTACATCATAATTCCCTCCTTCAAAGACTTGTTAGAGTCTGTGTTTAACCTAAGAGGATTTATAAATGCAAGCATATGCCTGTCTAAATGAGCATACTCTCTCAGATCATCAAAACTATATGTGGTCTGTTTCTGGTCACCAAGTGGGTAAAAAATTTCGAACTCACAATGTGGGTCTCATTATACTGCATTATGACCCAAACCATTCTAGGTCAATGTATTTTTCTCTTACGGGGAATCAGGAGACATTTTGTGAGATGCATTGTTGTTCTCTGTGACTTAAGAGGTATACTCCATGTATGTTTTCATACCTTAAAACTAAGAATTAAAAAGACTCCAAGGCTCCTTTTGACTTCAAAGTCTTGATGAAAAGTGTGGTGCTAAAGTTTATGAATTTGTCTAAACTGTTCTTAAATCATTTATACATCTCTATCCTTCAGATAGTGAATTTACTGTGGTATAAAGTAATACCTTATAAATTTTAAGGGATACTACTAGCTTTTAAATATTGTAAGATATATTAACTTAAATTAACATTCACTATAATGTAAGAAAAATCAAATTGATTTGATTTCCAAATGTAAAACTCGGGAGTCCCTAAAGAGGACAACTTCAAATTATTCAGGACATACTAAAAAAAAATCCTTTCCCCTCTATAATTTAAAAACTTTGATCCAATCCCTTATCACTCTGTTTTTATAAACTAAAGAGTACATATTACTAAAGCCGGTAACTTTGACATTAAATTTTTAAGTCAGACAGACTTTGTTACAAGATAGTAATAAAGTTGCTCTCATCCTGATAATTTTAATTTTCTTCACTTTTACAAATAAGACATTTCCTTACCTAGAAACCACTAATTATAGCAGCAGTAACTATAGACACACTGGGGAAAAAAAAAAAAAAAAAAAGGACATAACTGACTTAAAACTGTAAAGCATTAGAATTAAAAGGAACTAAGAAGCTAAATGCAACTTTCTACTTTTACAAATGAGGAAACTGAGGTCTAGTGATGATAAGTTCCTCTCCTATATTAAACAACTAAAAATATAAGCTAGATATTATACAACAGGGTTCTTAAAGCTATATATCAGGACCAATCAATTAAATAAACTGCTACCAGCATTTTACAAAAGTAAAAAAGTAGAAAATAACAGAGGTATTGCATAAATCTTTTTTTCACCTATATGCATATATTAGACCATGATAAAAATGCATTTATTATAGTGATCTAAAAGTTTGCAATTCATTACAATAAGATATCTAATTCTTTGAATGGATTTAAAATTTTAAAATTGATTATTAAAATTACTACTATAATGCAGTTCTTATAATTATTATGACTTACTGTAAGTCAATAAAATATTTGCATTAAATAGTAAGTGCTACCATTTAAAAGAGATCATTTTTTCTCTTTAAAAAATTGATTCTGAACACTGTACCCCATACCATATGTGAAAAGACTTTAAAATATCTCTTTTCTGTAAAACTTATGTGTGTAATAGCTATACAAGCTTTTAAAAATAACAAATTCTAGAACTCTGATACTTGGCACACATTTAAGAAAAAGAAAACAGTCTCTGAAAAAACAGTGACCTCTAGTGGATTCAAATGGATTCATTAAATAACACTGGCAGAATTCTTTCCCAGAATTATTCACAAATTAAGGTAATGTTAATTCATCCAGATAGAAAATACTGGTATGGTTATAAAACTGGTAAGTGCTATATGTAATTAAGGGCTATAGTTATACTATAAACAATGGGAAAAACGTATAAGATTTCAATGCTTCTAATCAAGTGGAATATAATAAATATTCTTGGCCTCATTCAGAATCTGTCACTCGTAAGTATACTTAATCTTTCTGAGCTTGTTTAATGGAAGGTTGGATTAAATCTAAGGATCCTTTAGGATCTTTAAATATGGTTCTTATCTTGTATCCTAACCCAGGTTTAAGTTTTGCTCAAAAACATTAGATGGCTCCTGAGAGCTTGACTGTACTTGACTTGAGGATATATTGCTTCTTACTACTTGCCTAATATTATGTTTTCTCCCAATACATAAGTAGTCCCCACTAACTGTGGAGAATTTATTCAAGTGCCCCACTCCCAGATGCATGAAACCATGAATAGTATCAAATCTTATATATACTGTGTTTTTCCCTGTATAGCTACGAAGTGACTAAGAGACCAGTAAGAAGTGTGTATGTATGAACAGTCTGGAAAAGGGATGCTTCATGTTCTGAGCAGAAGGGAACAAACTGGTGTGAGATTTTTATCATGCTAATCAGAATAGTGTGTATTTTAAAACTTATGAATTGTTTATTTCTGGAATTTTCCATGTAATATTTTCAGACTTCAATAGACCATGGGTAACTGAAACAACAGAAAGTGAAACCATGGATAAAAATTAAATTGAAAGAAATTAAAACAGGAAAAACAATGACATGTATATTCCTTAGTTCAAGTGAGCCAATGTTCAATACTCCAAGCCACTCTGATGAGGTTTTTCCCAATTTACAGTTTCTCATTAAGCAATGTCCTAACCTTGCTAATTTAGATTACATGTTCCCATTAAAGTAGGTAAAAATGTGTTTCAATCGTGTGTTTGTTCTGTCCTCTCAATTACTGTTAAAATTCTCAAGTTGGGTTTATCCTTGTATGAGTGGCCTGCCAGGTACAAAGCTCATACTGCACATTTTTAATGTAATTTGATTACTTTATGTTAGGGAAAATAAAAGACCATTTTCATCTTTCTTTTTTAGCGATGTGGGGAAAGGAGAACAAGTTAGGATTTCTAGAATCACAAATATAAAGTGACCAAGTTTCAAGTTTTGGGAAAAAATAGACCTTTGATCATAGAATGGTAAGATTTTAAGAAAAGGTTAGAGGAAAACCTTTTATATTAGCTTATACAAGTACCAATAACTATGTTTGAAAAAAACAGACATGGTGGTTTGGTAAATGGCTTTGAAGCAAACATAAGGATAACACAGAGGGTTAAATTTAATAATAAGAAAAGGACTGTTTGTAAACAAAGGATAATTTAAGAAACATAGATCTTGGGCTGGGGATGTGGCTCAAGCAGTAGCGCGCTCGCCTGGCATGCGTGCGACCCGGGTTCGATCCTCAGCACCACATACAAACAAAGATGTTGTGTCCGCCAAAAACTAAAAATAAATATTTAAAAATTCTCTCTCTCTCTCTCTCTCTCTCTCTCTCTCTCTCTCTCTCTCTCTCTCCTCTCTCTCTCTTAAAAAAAAAAAAAGAAACATAGATCTTAGTGGGGAATGGAATATATGCAATTGTAGGACTGAGGTGGTAATGAGCTTCTTTAGTGAAAGACATAATTAAAATGGGAAAAAGAAAGTGAAAAACAAAGTGCTTTTCTAGTTACCCTGGACAATACCACAATGTTTTATCCTCTAAACAAAGCTGAAGGTTGGTGATGAAATGATGAATAATTTAGTCTTCATTATATACAATTCAGTTAAGGTCAAAAAGTGTTATGTTTTACATATTCTAAGTCACAGAGTATTGGATTGGAAGGCAAAGGTGTCTGTCACTAAAGATACTGTTGTAACTATAAATGATGCTGGTTGAATTTAGAGTGGTGTCATGTCAGCTTCATCAGATGAGACTTTAAGGATGAGACATTAAGGATTTTCTCTTTGGGAGGAGGGACAAAACTCTTTTTTAATTAACTGCATCTCATTATATTTAATGTATTTATTAGCATAGATCTTTACTGTCTTATCACAAATTACACTCTCTTTGACTGTTGCAACATTCTTTCCCAAATATAAATTATTTGGAATATTATTTATCTCTTTGAGCCTTTGTTTGGACTTTCTAGATAACATAATTTAATTACTATGATAATTTTTGCTACCTCTGTTACATTATCATGGCATTTCACTCTCAATATTCATTACCTAGTAAAATATTGCAAGTGTCTAAGTATTTATCAAGTGGTAAGACTCTTGCATTGACCATAAACTTCCTTGCAAAAATGACTTTAATAAACTTTCTTTAAATTTATGATACAATATACTAATTTTGACAAAGATTAAATGAGTTTTCAAAAAAATTTGAACCTTAGTACATAGTTTCCTAACAACAAAACCTAGTATCTTCTGAAAAAACTTAATATTCTTAATTCAGGATTATTATAGTAACAAGATTCATAGACATTTCTGGCACGGTAGGAAGCCAGTTGAAGTTCTAGTTTTGTGATTAAAGCTAAAATAACAAACAAAACAAGTAAATAACATCTGCATGTGTAAGTTTTCTGATTTTTAAGTATAAAATCCTTAATAACTATGTTCAAAATATAACCATTTCATCACAATTAAAGCATGTAAAATCTTAACACTCTAGAGAAAACCAGATCTACTTTCAGCTTATCTCAAAGAGCAGAAATTAGTACATATATGAACAAATGTGCATATATAATGATTTAAATTACCTCTCTTCTTCTCGAACCCATACTGGAGTTTTGGGAATTTGTGCTTCAAAAAACTTGGATGCTTTATAACAAAAATCGCTGCAAAAAGACTGAAAAAGATATTTTAAAACTAGTTATTTCCCTTATTATGATATGTAACCTATATACAATAGAGTATAAAACATAAATGTGCAGTTTAAAGACTAAAACAAAACCCCACTAATCTTTGAACACCAACCTAAAGTAAGAAATAAGGTAAAGTGCCTTTGAAGGCTTCTATGGGCTCCACCCCATGGCCCCCTACATTCCTTAAAAGTAAAAACTATCCTAATTTGATGTTAATCATTCCCTGTTTTTCTCTAATTTTTTTTAAATATTTATTTTTTAGGTATAGATGGACACAACACAATGCCTTTATTTTTATGTGGTGCTGAGGATCGAACCCAGACCCCCGCCGGTGCTAAGCAAGCGCACTACTGCTGAGCCACAATTCCAGCCCCTTTCTCTAGTTTTTACCACCTACATCCATATCCCCATAAAGCATATTCAGTTTTGCCTCTTCTTAAACTTTAAGTGGAATAATGCTGTTACATATTCTCGTCTTCAGTTCAAAATCATGTTTCTAAGACTTATTCATGTAATTATAACATCCCATCTTTGCTACATTTGGGATTCCATTGTGTTAATATATTAAATTTTATTGTTTATAGACAATTGTTTCTAATTTTTTACAATCATTTCAATGTTAATATCAACATTTTTATAATAAGAATTTTTAACTGTAATAAAATACAATGTAAAATCTGCCATCTTATCCATTTTGTGTAGTTCATATTGTCATACAACCATTGCCAGCATTAAGTTTTTTCCTCTTACAAAACTGAACTCTATATGCATCAAATACTAATTCCCCATTTATTTTTTATTGATTTTTTAAAAATAAATGACAGTGGAATACATTCCCCTCCCACCCCCTCTGTTCTATCTAGAGTTCATCTATTGCACCCATGCCTCCCCTCCCTACCAGCATTTGTTTTTTGGGGATTGGCTAACTTCACTTAGCATTATCTTCTCCAACTCCATCCACTTACCTGCAATTGCCATGATTTTATTCTCTTTTACTGCTGAGTAATATTCTACTATGTATATATACCACATTTTTAAATTAATTCATCTACTAAAGGGCATCTAGGTTGGTTCCATAGTTTAGCTATTGTGAATTGTGCTGCTATAAACATTGATGTAGCTGTGTCCCTGTAGTAAATCCTTTGGGTATAGACCAAGAAGAGAAATAGCTGGGTCAAATGATGGTTCCATTCCTAGTTTTCCAAGGAATCTCCATACTGCTTTCCATACTGGTTGCACCAATTTGCAGTCCCACCCAGCAATGTACGAGTGTACCTTTTTCCCTACATCCTCACCAACACTTATTGTCTGTCTTCATAATAGCCGCCATCCTGACTGGAGTGAGATGATATCTTAGTTTTGATTTGCATTTCTCTAAATGCGAGAGATGATGAAAATTTTTCAACATTTGTTGATTGATAGTATATCCTTTTCTGAGAAGTGTCTGTTCAGGTCCTTGACCCATTTATTGGTTGGGTTATTTGTTTTTTTGGTGCTTAGCTTTTTGAGTTCTTTATATACCTTAGGAATTAGTGTTCTATCTGATGTATGAGTGGTAATAATTTGCTCCCAAGATGTAGGCTCTCTATTCACCTCACAGATTATTTCTTTTGCTGAGAAGAAATTTTTAGTTTGAATCCATCCCATTTATTGATTCTTGGTTTTAATTCTTATGCTATAGGAGTCTTATTAAGGAAGTTGGAGCTTAATCCTACATGATGAAAATTAGGGCCTACTTTTTCTTCTATTAGACACAGAATCTCTGGTTTAAAGGTCCTTTATCTACTTTGAGTTCAGTTTTGTGCATGGTGAGAGAGAGGGGTTTAATATCATTTTGTTGCATATGGATTTCCAGTTTTCACAGTACCATTTGTTGAAGAGGCTATCCTTTCTCCAATGCATGTTTTTTTTGTGCATAAGATAATTGTAATTTTGTGGGTTAGTCTCTGTGTCCTCTATTCTGTACCATTGGTCTACCAGTCTGTTTTGGTGCCAATACCATGCTGGTTTTATTACTATTGCTCTGTAGTATAGTTCAAGTCTGATATAGTGATGCCACCTGCTTCACTCTTCCTGTTAAGGATTTCTTTAGTTATTCTGAGTGTCTTATTTTTCCAGATGAATTTCATGATTGCTTTTTATATTTCTATAAGAAATGCCATTGGGATTTTGATTGGAATTGCATTAAATCTGTACAGTGCTTTTGGTAATATGGTCATTTTGATAATATTAATTCTGCCTATCCAAGAGCAAGGTAAATCTTTCCATCTTCTAAGGTCTTCTTTGATTTCTTTCTGTAGAGTTCTATTCTATAGTTTTCATTGTACAGATTTTCACCTTTTTCATTAAGTTGATTCAGAAGCATTTTATTTTTCTTTAGGCTATTGTAAATGGGGTAGTTTTCCTCATGTGGTAGTTTTCCCTTTCAGAGGGTTTGTCACTGATATACAGAAATGCCTTTGATTTATGGGTGTTAATTTTATATCCTGCTACTTTGCTGAACTAATTCCTCATTTATCTATCACCATTCTGCTTCCTGTCTCTCGAATTTCATTACTCTAGATACCTAAGTGGAATCATAATATTTCCTTTTGTGCAGGCTTATTTCACTTAGCATAACATCCTCAAGGTTTATCCATATTATAGTATGCATCAAACTTTACTTCCTTTTTAAAGCTGAATAATATTCCATAATACGCATATGCCACATTTTGTTTTTCCCATTGTGAACATTCTTATACATATATATTATTACTAGTGCATATGAACAAAAACTTCTTTAAGGTATGTACAAAGGAATAGAAAGACTTGGTCATAAACAAAGTGCAAAGCTGGTAGGGATATAGCTTAGGGGTGAGTGCTTGTCTAGCATGCATGAGGCCCTGGGGATGCTATAGTAAAGTCAACTTTACCAGATAAATACCAAATTTTTATTACTACAAGCAATATAAAGAATTTCAAATATTATCAGATTTTTAAAATTTTGCTACTTTGGGGATTGAAAAATGTAATTTGATGTGTTGCTATTTGCTATTTCCCTGATAACTAAAAAGACTGAGCAAGATCTTTTTATATGTTCAATAGTCATTCAAGTTAATTGTACAAAAGTCTTCCATTAATTTTGCTCTCTTTTTCTTATAGCTTATATATTCTCAGTGTGAATCTGTGGTCAGATTATATGTAGAAAATATAACTTCTTATTTGTGGCTTATCTTTTCACTTTTTGGAAATCCCTGATGGAAAAAATGTATGTCTGCCTTTCATATTTAAGTCTTTATTTCACCTGGTTTGTATATATTTTTCATTTTTTATCTAGATAACTGTTAGTGCTATTTATGGAAAAAGCCGTCATTCCTTCACTGAACTATAATACTCCCACTGCCACATATCAAGTATCCACATTTGTGTTGAGTGTACTGGTTCTCTATTCTATGATTTATTTACCTTGAATTGTGCTACTACATAGTTTTGTTGTACACAATCTATATATAATTTGTGCCAATATATATTTAAGTCTTAATTAAAGCTTAAGCAAGGAATTGTTTTTAGTGCCTTGGTTGAAATATTTACAAATAAACTTTTAACATGGTTATTTTCTAACAGGAAAGATGATAAAGTTATTTTTAAATTCTAGTTTATATCATAATAAGAATTAACTACCACATTGAAAATAGCTATTGAACTTACCTTTCTTTCAGTAATATCATAGACTTTATTTGTTTTGGTAGAAATTTTATACTTCTGTTTTGGTACCTAAAGAAAAGAAAGCATAGCTTACAAAAAAATTAACATGAACTTCTATTACAAATTTAAGTCATCTACCTATCATATTTTTGACTAAGCCATGACATCAGTTCATTACCTCAGGTTTCACTTTCTTTTCTTTCCATAGAGCATTTTGCTAAAAATCAGACAAAGGCTATAATTTAAAATAGTTACTTACAATTCCCAGCTTCTTTTGACACAAAGGATAACCACAGAGTTTGATAATAGAACGCTCATCCACGACATCACTGTAGTGAGCAGGTGTGATGAACTTCCCCTGTAATGAAACCAGAGAGGCATTTTCTTCCAGATTAATGGAAAAGAAATTGATCTTTACTCATCAATCTAATCTAAAAATACAGGAGCAACAATAGTACATACCTAATAAGTCTAAAATTAGAATTAAAGGAGAAAATAAAAAGCACTCAAAAGTGTTAATTTATAGTAAACAATCAAAAAAATGTTAGTTATTATTAAAAAACAAAAACTTCCACCACTACAAAGTGTAGGCATCTTTGTAGATTATACAGTTGATAAAATTATTTTGAGGCAGCAGGAAGAAGTGGTGCTATACCAACACTAAATGATAGTATCTTTTAAGCAAGTACTTTTTTTAAAAAAATAAACCACATGAAGTACTAGAACTATGTAATTTTATCTATTTTTAAGATAGATAAAATATGTTAACTCCTGCACAAATTTTTGTGCAAATATTCCTGCTTTCGAAAAAACAATATAGAATGGTTAATAAGTTAACACCAAATATGTTCATGCATAAATAATTTTAATTCTTGTTTTTAACTTTGAAAAAAAATTTTTCAGAAGTAGGGATTGAAGTCAGGAAAGTGCTCTCTACCACTGAGCTACATCCCCTGTCCCCTGCTTTTTTAATTTTGAGACTAGGTCTCAAATGGTTTTTATAGGGATTGAAATAGTCTTTACTGAGAGTGACATGTTTTTTTGTCTCAAATGAAGCATTTCTGGCTTGTCTTTATTTTGTTCAGCATCATCATATATACAGATTTTGATGTAGTTACCTATATTAATTTAAATATTGTCATGTTCATATTTTTGTTTTGGAAAAATCCCTGAACTACACTAAAAATTACTTTTGTAATAGAAACTTAATTTTTTTTCTATAATAGATTATGAGGATTTAAAGGAATTTTCATTAAAAGTTTTAATAAAGCTATTTAAAAATTTAATGCAAATTATTTTGTTTTAAGTCATAAATGATTTATATTTCAGGTCTTAAAAATATCAAAATGAATTATATTCACAAAAAATAATCTGTTACTTAAAATAGTACAATACACAGAATATCAGAAAATTGACGTTGTGATCATTAGTCAAAGGGAAGAAAAAATCAAGTTATATCAGCAGACTGATTAAAAGAACTATTACTAAGGGTCAAAATGTACTTTTTTTTCCTAAATGTTTTATTTTTAATTGACATAGTAATTATACATACTCATAGGATACAAATGTTTTAGAGCACATACACATTGTAGAATGAACAAATCAGGTTATAACACATCCATCATCTCACATAAGTGTTTGTAATGAGAAAATTTCTAATTCACTCTTTCAGCAACTTTAAAATATACATTAGTTTAACTATAGTAATCTTGCTATATACTTGCTATTTTTCATTAATGCATTTTAAAATCATTATATAATAATATTAGGATAGCTGGTTATTTAAAAATGCATGAATTATAAAAGCACATTACGTGTATGTAATGACTGACATCAGATTTAAAGATTTCAACAATGCAAAGAAGTTTCATTTTGTATAGATTTGAAGATATTATACTATAAAACTAATAATTTGTTCACTTAACACATACACATTCCATTAGGAATTCGTCTGTAATATTCTCTTCTAAAAGTTGTTCAACAATATGTAGAGCTCTTCTCTCAAACTCAATCTTCTTTTTCACAGCTGCTTCTAGTTCTGTTTTCCTAAAAAATTAATGAGGTTAATCTCATAAAAAGTTTTTGTATGTTTATAATATTTTATGTTTTAAAATCCAACACTAACCTATTTTGCCAGTTTACATTTTTTAATGCTGTTACTTTTCAAAAAAGAAACAAACTATTTGTTGCACCATGTACACAGAAGTCAGCCATAAGGACTATTTCCCTGATAAAGAGCAAAAAAGAAGCACTTTAGAAACTCCTAAAGAAAATAATGTGAATTTTTTCTGCCTGCTAGTTTATACTCTACCAATTTTAAGGTACACTCTATCCCACAGGTACCTTTAAAAAAAAAAAAAGGATTTTTCTCTGATAAAGAGCCAAATATCAGAAAACACTAGAAAGTAGATAATTTCTAAGTAGAAATTTGTGTTTTTGTTAAGTCTCAAAAATTAACTGATGGTCCGCCCAACTTGAAAGAACAGTCACATCTGCAAAAAACTACTTATTCTTGTTGTAAGGTCTTGTTAAATAATTGTATTGATAGGAATGTATGGCTTAGGTAAAGAAAAGTCTTCCTGGGAGGGCTTGTTCTTGCTATCAGCAGGGCTCTGTCAGCCTTTGCTTGCCCCCATATATTACAGTACTCAAAAAACACAGACTATCTAGTCAAAAGATAGACCTATCAACAGTGATTCTCAGTCCCAGCTCCACATTAAGATTGTCTGTGGAGATTTTTTAAAACAAGATACTAAAATGCTGCTCAGTTCCCACTGTAAGGTAATTAAATCAGAATCCCTGAGAATGGGGCCTGATTATTACTTTTCAACAGGGTTGAATCACTGCCATAGAACCAAGGAGATCATCCTTCCTAGTGACTCATTTGTTCCTTTCTTGCACTGGTTTCTACTTACCTATCAGAACTACCTTTGCTGGCCTCCTGGTCCTTAATTCTTACAACTGGACCCAGAATGTCTTCATCCATTCTACTTTCTTTGACTTCCAAGACTTTTAGACTTTCATTTCCAGCAATGTTTTCCAGAAACAATCTGACAGTTTTGTCAACAACTTATTTTGTCAAATATGGACATTAAAACAAGAATTTTGTGACAACACCGATTCACACATCATTTCATAAAGATAATTTTTTCTTTTTTTGTTACCAAAGATTAAACCCAAGCGTGCTTAGCCACTGAGCCACATTTCAGATCATTTTATTTTGAGACAGGGTCTCACTAAGTTGTGTAGGACCCTGCTAGGTTGCTGAGACTGGCTTTGAACTTGTAATCCTCCTGCCTCAGTTTCCCAAATCTCTGAGATTATAGGCATGTACCACTATGCCTTGCAACATCTTTTTTTATATTAAATAAAATATAAATGACAGGTATCTTTTATTGAACACATTTAGCTTCATGAAAAACTTATTTTAAAAAAATTTTCTCATTTTGCTGCCTACCAACAAAAGCCACATCACGTACTAAGATCAGTATACATATAACCTGCATTAAGGAATTTCTGACTCAAGTCATAACCACCTCCATCTGAGCCATACTCCTCTTAATTGACAGATATCTAGAGCTGTTTCCTGTCTTATTGTGACCTTCTGTCACAAATGATAGGCAGTGTAGTGTGTAGAAGCAGATCTCAAACTTTTTGGTCTAAGAACTCCTTTACACTATTAAAATTAGAACTTTTGCATACATGCATTTTACATGTCAACATTTACCACATTAGGATTCAAACTGAAAAAACTTAAAAGTATTTATTTATTAATTCCTTTATCAACCTATTACATGTTAAAAATGTTATCAACCTATTACATGTTAACATTTTTAAATGAAAAATTTTGTGAGATGAGTAGAACTGTTATATTTTTGCAAACCTCTTCAATGTCTGTCTTAATGGTATTTAGCTGGTTGAATGTAGAAGAATTTTTAAGTTGGAATAAATTTATTGAGGGGCACTCCTCTCAATGATTTGGTTATTCCCATGAATGCTTGTTTCATAACCCTGAGTGACCTACTCAAAATACATTTCAGCTGGGGCTGGGGATGTAGCTCATCAGTAGAATATTTGTCTGTCATGCAAGAGGCCTGAGTTTGATCCACAGTACTGCATCACAACAAAACAACCCAAAAAACATTTTGGCTTACCTATATTCTTCAAATTGTAAGGTCTGTGGTCAGATCAATGTTGAGAAGAGTTGCAATTCACCACCATAATCAATATTAATTAAATTTTACTCTTGTAATGTTTCCTAAAGCCCAGTTAATATGGTGCTACTCTGCAGGGAACTATTTTCCAAAACAGATTTTGAATCCATCTAGTTTCTCCATTCTTAGATGATTCTCAGCCTATTGTCTTCAACATTTACTTCATTAAGTTCTCCCATCTGCAACTAGACAACCTAATTTCTCACCATGACCTACCAGGTACTATGTGAAGAATTTTGCCTCTAACCTTTTCCTATGCTCCTTTTATCCCTTGCCCAAATGCACACATTATCCCAGATCATCCCAGGCATCTTTTTTTTTTTTTTTTTTGGTACTGAGGACTGAACTCAGGGGCACTCAACCACTGAGCCACATCCCCAGACACATTTTGTATTTTATTTAGAGACAGGGCCTTACCCAGTTGCTTAGCGCCTTGCTTTTGCTGAGTCTGGCTTTCAACTTGAAGTCCTCCTGCCTCAGCCTTCCGAGCAAACGAGCCACTAGGACTACAGCCCTGTGCCCCAGGCATCTTTTTTTGAAGTTGCTACTCTGTATGGTTAATGCAAGCTTAGCCTTCAGGTCTAAGTTTAATTATTACTTCCTCAGAGAGCTTTTCCTTGAAAACCCACAGCCAATCCCCATCTAAATTGAACTTCTGTAATTAGTTTCTCCTATAACATTAATCTTTCTCTTCATAGCACATATCAAAATTTGTAATTATATATTTATTTGTATTAGCTTAACTGATATTTCTCTGTTCAAGTGGTTACAAGAACTGTGTCTATTTTGTTCAACACCATATTCTCAGGACCTAATCCAAGACTGGAATATCTTACAATCAGCAAATAACTTTAGGAAAAAAGAAATGAGCAAATTAAGATAAAAGTCAATACAGATTAGTGAGTTTTTATAAAATGGTAAGTCATAGATATATATATCTTATCTCCATCATAGACTACTCCTATTCTAGAAATATTTTTGTGACATGAGCCTGAGATACTATCTGGCCTTTTCCCCCCCCCACAGGGTGGTGGGGGGAACACACTGGGGACTGAATTCAGGGGCACTTGATCACTGAGCCACATCTCCAGACCTATTTTGTATTTTATATGGAGACAATGTCTCACTGAGTTGCTTATTGCCTTGCTTTTGCTGAGGCTGGCTTTGAACTCAAAATCCTCCTGCCTTATGACTCCACAGCTGCTGTGATTACAGGTGTCCCAGCACTGTCCTGTCTTTTTAGGAGCCAAAAGACAGTACAGGACAGCTTTTTGATGAAAATATGGACTTGATATAATTAAAAAAAAAAAAAGTTTCTTGGAGTGATAATGAGAGAAACTTGGACATTGAGTTTCTGGCTTATATACCAGTAAAAACAGACCTAAAGGGCTAGGGGTGTGGGTCAGCAGTAGAGGCGCCTGCACTGCGAGGCCCTGGATCCAATCCTCAGCATTACATAAAAATAAATAAATAAAATAAAGGTATTGTGTCCAACCACAACTAAACAATTAACATAAAAAAGAGACCCAAAGAGATGGGAAAGGAGTATCTGTAAATTCAAGAACACTGTTCCCACAACATCTTTGTACAAATACACCTGTCTCAGAATGCCGGCAGTCTCCAGTTTGGTTTTCTTAAAACCTAGAGTAGAGGGATGTAACAGCCTATAAGAATTTATTGTGCTAACCAGATCTTCCTCTTCCCTCTCATGACACTTTTCTCCAAAATAAGTAGCTATTATTGTTTTTAAAATTGGTTCAATTAATATAACAGGTAATATAATAGTGAATGCTCTTGTCCAAATAGTACTCACCTTTTAAACGCATCTTCTTGTTTCAAAACACTTGTCTCTTTAGTACCTACAATTAAAAAAAAAATAGGTCGCTTTTTTTTGCGTGTGTATGTTGGGGATTGAACCCAAGAATGCTTTACCATTAACCTATATCTCCAGTCATTTTTATTTATTCTTTTAAATTGTGAAATAGGGTCTCATTAAATTGCCCAGGCTGGCCTCAAACTTGTGATCCCCCTGCCTCAGACTCGAGTCGCTGGGATTACAGCGCATCACACAGATCAAGTCTACACAAACGGTAGGTAGAGATTCCTGTCCAAATAACAAACTATAGTCATCTTTTCTTCTTGTCCACATATTTCATTTCCAATGCTGTGTGTAAATCAAAATGAAATAGGGAGTACAATTTGTTTTTGTGCATTACATTATCCAATTTTTCTTTGTTAAAATGTATCTCTTTAGAGATTGAATTTTCTTATGTATCACAGTTGCTTCGTTAATTAAGTGCTCCCCCAAATTCAAGAACTGAGTACTTTAAGAGAGAAACATCTTCACTTCCCAAACGTTTACTACTGGTGTAGCAGGGGAGTGAGTCCCTTACTCCCTGGAACTGGGCATGAAAGCTGTCTGAAAGGTCCAGTCGAGAGATCAAGGCCAGCCGCACTGCCTGACAATGCTGAGGCTGCCCAGGTCATTTACTTGCTCCCTGGGGTTCCCCAACACCTCCCAGCACTTCCCCTCAGCGGGAAGTGGCCACAGCGCACGCTGGGAGAAATCCTGACACGTCTGCCAAGAGGCAAGGGCATCCCGGCGGGAAGTCGAAAAGACCGCGGTGGGAAGCTCTCGGCTTTCTCAACTCCAGGGTCCACCCCACCTTCCCTGGAGCGGCCTTTCGAGAGCGTTCCGCACGCCTCTGCCTGGAGCCAGGCCAGGGACCAGCTCTCAGGAACCAAACAGGGGAAGGGACCCTTCTTCCTACCTGCAGCTTTCCGGGAGGCGCGGGGACCCCGGGCCTTCTGGCCGGCGGAGCGCGGCCGACCCCAGTCAGCCATGGGGAAGCTTCGTCAGAAGGTCAGGGGCCGCCTCCGGCGTCCCCCGCCAAGCTCCGCCTCCACACGCGTCGCACGGGCCGGGGCGGGCCCGGGGGCGGGGCCGGAGCGCGGCCTGCGGGGTCGAAAGTGGTGGCTGCTACCTAAGCGCACCGCGAGGTCCGGCGGGTAAGTGACCACACCGGGAGGTCTGGGTGGCGGGGGTGTGCCTGGCTAGCTGTGCGCGGCGAGCGGTGGGGGAAGCGGCGCGGTGAGTGACTAGGCCCCGCGAGGTGGTGGGACCAGAACGCCTAGTACAGCACGAGTCGGGAGAAATGGCTTCCTCTGGATGCCGCCTACAAGCGCGCTAGGGTGTTATCCTCCTTAGAGGACCGGCAGAGCCCACTTATTGCCGCAGACTGGGGCCGAGCCTTCTCGCCTCGAGAAACCGGTGTTCGGCGGGAGCCGGATGGTGTTCTCCTGAGGACTGCCAATTGCCTTGTCTCGGTGTGATATGGCGGTTTCACTGACTGGAGTGATTTACTTTGGGGGAGTGCAGCTCCTACAGTGAAAAGGGGTGGAGGGCGTTTGAACTTTCAGTCCCCTTTGGGTGACTTGTATTGAATTCCAGTTTTTGTCGTGGGACACTAAAAAATAAAAATTTTATTACAATTTTCATTTTAGGCCCAACTTGTGGAATTTTTTTTTTTCAGGGAAGAAATACTTTGCCTTTTAAAAGCATATTTGCCTGTCCTCTAGGGAATGCTCCAAAGGGTTCTTTCTTTCAAAACTATGCTCTTAAAAAGATGCAATAGAGTTGTTTTTTTTTTTCCAAAGCAAAATTACTTTCTTAAGTGAACATACTAACATTCACTAATAGTAAAACCTTACGTTTTCCTTATAATGTTTTCTAATAATTGAACAAAATGAAACAATATCAGTTAACTTTTTATATTAATTCATTTCAGCATCAAAACTAGAAATAATAATTAGGAATGGCTGTGGAGGAACTTCAGTCCATAATTAAAAGATGTGTAAGTAATTTTTTTCTTTTGTGTAAAATTTCTTTTAAAATATGGGAAGGATATCATTTATAATTTCTTTTGTGGTTACTCAGATTACTTATCTTCTTTAATCCTTGCTTTTTTTGGCTGGTAAATAAATAGCATGAGGACAGGACAGCAGATTGGATTATTTGTACAGATGATATCCTTAACCTCTTTAATTTTGATGCTGATCCTTTTCATAGGATTCTTTGATATGTAGTAGATTTCAAAATCACTTAGTAATTATTATAATCCTAAATTTTAAACAATTTATCTAGGATTTAAACATTTCCCTTTTTACAAAGAAAGAAAATAAGAAGTTGTCATACTGAATTTTTATTTGCATATGCTTATTTTTTTGTTTATTTTGTTTTTTCAGCAAATTCTAGAAGAGCATGACTTTAAAGAAGAAGATTTTGGTCTGTTTCAGTTAGCAGGCCAGAGATGTATAGAAGAAGGGCACACGGACCAACTAATAGCAATTATTCAAAATGAAAAGAATAAAGTAAGTACAATCTTTGTATTTACTTTTCAGATTCTACTTGAGAAGAGAATAATCACATGTTATTATTTATCCCTTTATCCATCAAACATTTAAGAATAAACTTATGTAGAAAATGGAAAAAGGGAACTAGGAATACTAATATACTTTAAGGTACTTACAGCGTGTTGGAAGAGATAAACAAAAAAACAACAACTAGCAATCAGGAGGCAGAATAAATGAAGCAAGTGCTGAAATATAAAGAACTTTAAAAGGAACAGTTTTAGGTGTTCAAAAAGTAACATTTGAATCATTAATTTACATTGAGAAATATAAATATCAAGCAAACTAGATACTCATATTTTGTGATCATCCTATTCCCCTTTGTGTCAGATGTGCATAGAAAATCAAATTGTAAGTAAAATATTCCTGATCCACAAACACGGTCATTTCCCATGGTAGAGAATGATTTCTCAAACTATTAACAGTTAGGGCTGGGGTTGTGGCTCAGTGGTAGAGGGCTTCATGTGTTTTAAATCTTTGTGATTTTTTTTTTTCCCAATTGCATTCTCAGAAGATAACCTTTGAGAGTACTTAACTTAGCTGCTAACAATAAAATCAGTAACAACTAATATTTAAGCTTGCTATTTTCCAGATGCTATCTATATACTTGACATCTATTAATTTATTAAGCTTCTTCATAAATCCCCAAAGATAGGTACTACTATTAAATTCATTTTTTATATGTGTAGACTTGGGAGGCTAAGGTAGGAGGATCACTTGAGTGCGAAATTTAAGGTCAACCTGGGCAACATAGTGAGACCCTCATCTTAAAAAAATATTTATTTTATAAATAAGAAACAATTAACTGAAAGATCAAATGACATGCCTCAAAGTAACTCAGCTTTTTTGTGACATTAGGATTCATATCTATTCTGGTTTTGGAGCTCTTAACCACTCTGCTTTACCTCTGGTTAACATTATATAGTACTTATGAGAAAATTTTAGGTAGAATAGAAGGGATTGAGTGATTATGGGAGTGAGGGAGATTGAGGCAGCAAGGATGACACATTTCTAGCTTCTGAAAGGACAATTCAGTGTATGATATCCTGAACAGAAAAAGGCAACTTAAGTAAAGGAGAAAGTTTCCTGAAGGAAATGAGTTGACTTTTGGAAATTTTAAGATGTAGCAGGCAATTGGAAAGTAAGGTTTTGAGCTCAGTAAAGAAACAGATTTAGTTATTGTTTTGTTTAAAGATTAGGTAATTGAGGGGAGGGGAAGTATTTGCCTTAGACCACGGAAAAGTGGCAGAAGAAAAGAGGCCCAAGGAGCCCATCTTGAGGAACTTAAGGAACTGAGGAAGAGGCCTGCTAAAGATGTGAGGATCAACATTCCATCAGTGAGGCAGAGGGAGAAGGGAATTTGTAACTGTCAATACATGCCTGAGTGATTGGGTGTTTTTTTTTGTTTTTTTCTCCTTTCCCTGCTTCCTCACTCCCTTTGGTTCCTTTTCTCTATTCATCTCCCTTTTATTTTCATGAGATTCCCACCCCTCAGTGGTTTATTTTTTAATGTACTTCTGAATGGTTAATGGGATAGATTCAAGCATAGTGAAGCTTAGTCTTAATAGTTTGAGAATCACAGAGATTCAGATTTTGACAAGATAATGTTTAAAACTGACTACAACTTAATATTTTTGCAAGATGACACTATAAGGGATTCCTCAAGATTTATTATTAGCTGTAATCTTAGAGACTTAGAAGGCTGAGGCAGGAGGATCCCAAGTTTGAGGCCATCCTAAGCAACTTGGCAAGACTCTGTTGTAAAATAAAAAGAACTAGAGATGTGTAGCTCAGTGGTAAAGTGTCCCCTGGGCTCAATGCCCAGTACAAAAAAGAAAAAGATTTACTATTAATCTGTGTTAAATATTAAAAAAAAAAAAAACAGATAAATATAAATAGCGAAGTGGTCTTAAGAAACTATAGTTTAGAATTTTACCATTATTGACATTTTGAACAGGATTGTTCTCTATTTTGAGGGATTCTCTTGTGTATTGCAAAATGTTTGGCACAACCCTAGGCTGCCTGTGAGATACCAGTAGCTTCCCTACCCACCTCCTTCAGTAATGACAATCAAAAAGTGTCTGCAAATCTTGTCAAATGTCCCCTGGGAGGTATGGTGCAAAATTGCCCACAGTGGAGAACTAGCAGTATAGGAGGAAATGCATAAGCTTGGGTCCTGTAGAATTGTCTGATATTGGGTCTGTCATTAATGTCTAAACTTTGGCATTCTCATTTAAATTAGGAGTCACAGTCTTATTCCGTATGATTGTTAGTACTAAATTAAACAAAGAGTAGTATAGTTAACCACAGTCAGGATTTAGTCCAATTCCTTATAATTATTTACCATCTTTCCTTAACCCTAACTAAAGCCATGAGACATTATTTAGTGACTGGGTTATCCTGTAGCTAATAGAATATTTATAAAATATTTTAAGAAAATTTTTCAAACCTGGTATACAAAATATTATTCAAAGCTGTCATTTCTCTTGTAGTTGATGATTATTCAGAGGATCTCTTATAGAGAGTAAGTACACCTTTGTAAAGGGAAAAAAGTGCTTTGGAAAAGTAGAATCTTACAGGAACTAATTAGGTTTTTAAAAATAAGTATGGGTTTATTTAATAAGTAATGGAAAAATATTGAGTAATTTTGAAAAAATTTAGTTATTGATTTGCAACAAATTCCTGATTAGTAAAATGCTAAATATTAAAAGTGAAGCCACACAAAAAATGAGAGAAAACAAAATATCAAATCTCTGGAGGAGAGGCTAGGGTTGTAGTTCAGTGGTAGAGTGCTTGTCTAGTACATGTGAGGCACTGGGTTCTATCCTCAGCACCACATAAAAAATAAATAAAACAAAGGTATTGTGTCCATCTATAACTAAAAAATTAAAAAAAAAAAACCTTTGGAGGAAGGATTCTTTTACACTTATAAGTAACAGACATTCAAAGAGATCAACTAAACTATGTCATTAAGTTAGAAAAAAAAAGTATGATTGTTTTATTCTTTGTTAAAATTCCTAACATTTCATTAAATATAAAGAAAGGTGAAATATACATTTTAAAAAATTTTAAATGAATGCTTATTAATCTCTAGGGGTGAATCCATTTTAGGCTAAAAGCAGTAAAAAAGGGACAAAAACAAACAAAATTATTATACTTGGCTACATAAAAATAAAGACAATGTTGTCTGCTATGATTGCGTGTGCCTGAAGTCCTACTTGTTTGAGAGGCTGAGGCTGAAGGATTGCTTGAGGCTAGGAGTTCAAGACTATAGCAAGGGTAGCATAGCAAGTCCATGTCTCAAAAGTAAAACCTAACAATTTTCTGCCATAAATATAACTATCTTAATATTAACATATAGAGAACACATGAAAGTTGATATAACAAACTCTAAAATGTATAGTTGATAAATGAGCAAAGATGTGAATAGATAGTATTTCTCTTTTGCAAAATTTGTGTTCACATACCCTAACATACTCTGTTGATAGTTCTCCAAGACTTGTTAAGCCTTATACCTTTACACATTGCTATTTCAGAGCCTTGAATGTTTTTTCCACCTATCTGTGCCTGACAGACATATTTTTCCTAAAAGGCTTAGCTTTTGGAAGGCCTATCCTGTCTTTCCTACTTTGAGATGAATATTCTCTTTCTATTCTTCATACTCTACCTGTATTATATTGTAAAATGGATGGGGTCAGAAGGAGGTATTGTATGTGCTATTTCCTCTTCTTCATATATGCCGTTGTCCGGCTGGGCGAAATAACTGGGAGATGACAAGCAACTTGAAGGTTGAAGCGGGAACTACTTTATTGCGAGTGAACTCAGCAGGAATTCAAAATAACGGGTACCCTAGAAAGCAGGCACCACCTCTCTGCCGGACTGCAGAGGTACATATACCCAACTAATTACACACAGCTTAACTTAATTAACATAAACTAGATACAGCAGTCAGTCATTAAGGAATCCTTATCATCTTAATGGCTTGCTGGCATTGGCTCAGAAACCACTCCTCCTAGCCTATCTGCCAGGCACCATCTTAACTTGGTTGTGGCCCTCATCATCTCCCCCTTTTGTTTAATATAAACAACAAGTATGTGGATTAGGGACTGTGCCTGTCTTAGGTTGTCCAATTCTACATATGGTCCTTACCTGTCATCGGATCAGTTGACCTCAAGGCGTCAGCCTCCTGTCTTAGGCTGGTACCATTGCAATTGGATCTTCCCCATCATTGACTACTGGCCCAGCATTATTAGGCATACTTGTGGATAACCTGCTACAAGCAGAAGGGGAAGATACAAAACGCCAATTTATGGCTCCTTTTGGAAAAATTTTACCACCAATGACACCATCAGCAAAGATACCCTGATACTAATTACAATTTGTTGTATCAGTTCGTAATGCATGTAAATGATACATAGTCCAGGTAAGTTCTGTAAGCAGCTTAAAGCAGAGGAATCCATTAATATGTCTATTTCTTCTTGAAGTAAATATTAATGCATCAGTTTGTACAGTTTGTGTGACAGCCATTGCAGAAGCTGTAGTAGCTGCAGCAGAAACAGCAACAGTTGTGATGATGGTAGCTGTAATTCTGAAGTCCCATTTGGTTTTTCAGTAATACTGGAAATTCTTCTACCTTTGTCTTCACTGGCACTGGGATGAAGATAGGAATTCTGGCAGTGATGACTAAAAAAAAAAATTGTATAACATTCCAGCAGGCACTAAGAATTATTCTGAACAGAATTAGATATAATGAAAAAGAAAGGTGAAAGTAAACAAACAGATCTGTTAATCTCCTATTTTTGTTACCTAATTTAAATTAAACTGTTTAAATCACGTGAATTAGAAAAAGATATTTGGATCCATTTTTTCATGAGCACTCCTCATATAATATATATGGACATACGCACATACAGACATACAACACATAACACAAGTATGCACACACAACACAACAGTAAAGGCCTTATAGTTTTTCACAGGAAAAATCTCCATTGCAATATTTAAAAACTCCACAGTTAATCCAAAAATAGAACTGATCAGAAAAACATTAGCCTAGGTCTGTATGAGCTCAAAAAATGAAATAGAACTCCATGACATGGGAGAGGACATAATAAAATAGATATTGAAAAAAGCATCCTAGTTACCATCTAGGTTTGACTCTTCTTTTGATAGCTCATCCTTTTTTTTTTTTTAATTAGTTGATCCTGCAATCTCATCCTCCTTGTAATTTGCATATGGGTTTGATGGTATTTCCACAAGTAAGTCTCAAGGCCCTTATGATGCTCATCACTCATTAGCCTCCAGGTGTGGGAGAACCATTGTTGAAGATGTAAGGATAGCTAAACTGGAGTTCTAGATATCAGCTGTTATGGACTTTGAGCCAAATCATCTTCTTTTTGGTCTGTAGAAATCGCTTTAGTTAGTCTCTCTGGAATCCAAATCGGCTGCTGTTTTCCCTGTGGAAACACACAAACAGATCCCCAACTCCTGACAATCACTGGGTCAGGACCTTTCCATTGTCCTGTTAGAATATCCTTCCATAGTACCTTAGGCTTATGTACATTTTTTGGACACATGTGCCTTTCCACAGCACTAAGCCCTGATGAATCCAAATTTAAAAAGTTTAATGTGAAAAGGATTATGTTAAGTTTATCTTTGGGGGATATATACCCCTTCCCAATTCCGTCTTTCTGTTTTAATAAATACATTTTAATAGTTTGGTGAGCTCTTTCAACTATGCCTTGTCCCTGTGGATTATACGGGATTCCTGTTATGTGAGTAATGCCAAATGATGAGCAAAATTGCTTGAAAGAAGTAGAGGTATATCCAGGGCCATTATCTGTTTTTAACTGTTTTGGAATGCCCACAGTGGCAAAATTTTGTAAACAATGAGCTATAATATCTTTAGTTTTTTCTCCAGTATGAAGGAAGCCCATCAAAAATCCGGAAGAAGTATCAACTGTAACATGTAAATATTTTAATTTTCCAAATTGTGGCAAATGTGTGACGCCCATCTGCCAAATATGAGTCCTCTAAGATTGATTCCAAGATTAACTTGTGGTAAAAAGGTCACACAATTTTGACATTGTTTTATTATTTGTCTTGCTTGTTCCTTGGTTATTTTAAAACGTTTTTGTAAAGTTTTAGCATTGACATGGAAGGATTTATGAAAATTTGTAGCTTCTTCTAATGTCGAAAAATATGTATGTCATGTGTAGTTTTATCTGCTAAATCATTGCCCAAACTAAGGGCTCCAGGCAATCCTGTATGTGCCCTGATATGTCCTATAAAGAATGGATCTTTTCTATCCCAAATTAAACTTTGTATAGTGGAAAACAAAGAGAAAATAGTAGAGGGGGGAAATCCTACCAGCATCTTCAAGGGATATAATAGCATTAACTATATATTGACTATTGGAAAATAAATACAGAATCTTTATACATCACAAAAGCTTGTAATACTGCATTAAGCTCTACCTTTTGAGCTGATTGGGTACTAAAAATGTAAAAGCTTGATCAGGGGTAACTACTGCTGCTGTACCGTTACTTGACCCATCAGTAAATATATTTGGAGCATTCATGATAGGTGTTTTTCTTGTCATTTTTGGAAAAACTACAGGATGCGAGGACCAAAAGATAACAAAGGACTAGATGGTAAGTGATTATCAAATAAACAATTAGAATTGCACACGATTATTGCCCAAGTATTTAACTCATTAGCTAACTCATCAATTTGATCCGTAGTATATGGGGTGATAATTTTATTAGGAGAAATTCCAAATACTCCCTTTGCTGCTTTTATTCCTTTGAGTATTAATTGTCCTACAGCCTCAGGATACCTAGTAAGAATAGTGTTAGGAGAATAAGATAAATGTATCCATAATAATGACCTTCTTGCCAAAATACTCCTGTAGGAATATTTTTTGTTGGGAGTACAATAAATAATAAAGGCAAACTTATATCAGTTCTATGCAAATACATATTTTCCAATGAGTTTTAATGTCTTTCTTGCTTCAGGCATTAACATGCGGGGTGAATTTGGATCTGATGGACCTTTTAGAATATCAAATAAAGGTCCCAATTCTCCCGTTGGTATGCCTAGATAAGGCCTTATCCAATTTATGTCTCCCAACAACTTTTGAAAGTCATTAAGTTTTTTAAGTTGGTCTACTCGTGTTTGAATTTTTGGTGGGTGGACCATGGTTGAGGATAATAGAACTCCTAAATAATTTATTGGATAATTTAATTGTACTTTTAACTATTGCTATCTCTAGATTATAATTTTTTAGTAAATTTGTAAGTATGGCATAACATTCTAGCAATATGTTTTTATCTTTGTGTGCTAATAATACATTGTCCATATAGTGAAATATTTGTAGTTCAGGATTTTGATTTCTAAGTGGCTGGATTGCTTTGTTAACATAAATTTGACACATAGTTGGGCTGTTAGCCATCCCTTGAGGGAGTACTTTCCATTCATATCTCTGATCAGGACCTTCATGATTCAGTGCAGGGACAGTTAATGCAAAACGTGGACTATCCTCAGGATGAATTGGAATTGAAAAAAAAACAATCTTTAATATCTATAAGTAAAACATACCAGGTTTTTGGCAAAGCAGACAATTGGGGAATTCCCGATTGAGCAGGTCCCATGATAACCATCTCGTTATTAATAGCTCTTAAGTCTTGCAATAATCTCCATTTGCCAGATTTCTTTTTTGATGACAAAAATGGGATTATTATGGGGAGATATAGAAGGTTGTATATGTCCTTCCGCTAATTGTTGTTTGACCAGGTCATGGGCTGCTTGTATCTTTTCTTTAGTCAGGGGCCACTGAGAAACCCATACTGGCCTTTCTGATTTCCAAGTAATTTTTATTTTCTCAGTGACCCCTTCTGAAAACCCAATCCATGTCTGTTTTTTGATCTATTTGAATTGGTGCCACTATACCTTGTTCTTGTTCTCCTAATCCTTTACCTTTCTTAAAACCTTGTCTAGCCATAATAGTGGGCACATTTGAATTGTTGTTGTTTGTTAATATTAACCCTAATTGACCTAGAACATCTCGTCCCCATAAATTTATAGGAAGATGATCTAGAACATATGGCTGTATAGTTCCTTCACATCCTTCAGGATCTTTCCAATCTAATACCATCGCACTTCTATGGGGATTTGTCACTATTCCTAGGCCTCGAAGCGTTTGAGTGGCTTGTTGTAATGGCCACTGTTTTGGCCATTCTTGGTGGGAGATAATGCTAAGGTCTGCACCTGTATCCAGTAGCCCATTAAATTCATGTCCTTGAATATTTAGTTTTAGCATGGGCCGAGAATCTAAATTTAAAGAAAGCATAGCCCAATCTATACCTGTAGAGCCTAATCCCCTGGAACCTCTTTCTACTGAACGACTGGAAAATTTTTGAAGCAGGCTGAGTATTATCAACAATGGTGCGATTCTGTGTCCTCATGAAATTACTGATATACCCCTAGGAGAACTGGCTATACTTTTTATTTCACCTTCGTAATCAGGGTCAATTACCCCAGGACTTATCAGAAGTCTTTGTAGAGTAGAGGAACTGCGTCCCAACAACAAGACTACTGTTCCTTGGGGAAGAGGTCCTTTTACCCCTGTGGGAATGATTTGAACTACCATCTCTGGAGTTAGTACTGCTCTGGCAGAGGCACAGATGTCCAACTCTGCACTCTCTCTGGTTTGTCTAATAAGGGATCTAATGGATAATGTGTCCTGGGCACTACCCTGATGGTATTGTTGGGTTTCTCCAATGTCCCGTATATTTGTGGTCGTGGCCCCTGGAGCATTGGATCCCCCTGTTCGTTTTTTGGCATTGAAGTCCAATGTTTTCTTCCATGATATCGTGGGTAAACACCTGGTCCTTGTTCGTTTCTTTCTTTCTTTTTTTTTTTTTTTTTAGAGAATTTTTTTAATATTTATTTTTTAGTTCTCGGCGGACACAACATCTTTTTTTTATGTGGTGCTGAGGATCGAACCCGGGCCGCATGCATGCCAGGCGAGAGCGCTACCACTTGAGCCACATCCCCTGCCCCCTTGTTCGTTTCTTGACAATGGAGCAGTAGTCCGAGAATGGCACTCAGAAGCACAGTGTCTCCCTCGTTGGCATCATGGGCAAATATCCGGTATTCTACCTCTTTGATACCTGGTTTTGTTAAAACCTTCTCCTATGGGGTAACTCCTTCTAAAATGTCCTGTTTGTCCACAATTGTAGCATGGTTTTGGCCTGGCTCCTAATGCCTGTTGTACTGCAGCTGCCACGATTTGCCCCTATTCATTAATGTCTCTACATAGTTTAATATATGTGTTTACATCTGTATTTCTCCATGGTCTAATGGCCTCCTTGCACCATTTATTTGCTTGTTCATAGGCTAGCTGTTTCACTAATGACATTGCTTGTTCTGCATCCCCAAAAACTTTGGTAGCTGTTTGCAAAAGTCTGTCTACAAATTCCGCATAAGGCTCATTTGTCCCCTGTATTACTTTGGATAGTTGACCTTGCAAGTCTCCATGCCCTTGTAAAGTTTTCCATGCCTTAACCGCAGCTGAAGCGATTTGTGAATAAATGGCAGGATCGTATTGAATTTGTTGTTACTGGCCCTTATAAGGTCCCTCTCCTAATAGCATCTCTAAATTTCTCTGAGGATAACCAACTGCTTCATTCCGCCTAGCCGTTTCCATACAAAATTCTTGATTGGCAGTCTTCCACAGTAAAAACTGTCCTCCATTTAGCATAGCTCTACACATACTGGCTCAATCTGCTGGCGTCAAGTTCAAGTTGGTAATAGATTCGACCATACTTACAGTGAAAGGTGCTTGAGGACCACAGGTTGTTACAGCCTCTTTCAGCTGCTTCACTGTTTTGAAATCTTAAGAATGGTGAATTCGCTGCCCTCCTTCCTCCTGAAATATAAAGGGCATGCTAATCTTTGAGGTCCCATCTCAGGATCCCGTCTATTAATTATGGGGGTTGGGGGCCACCCAGCATATTTTGTTTCCATAGGTGGAGCTGTTGGTTGAATACTTACACCCTCTGGTGATAGAAAGGGGTTAGTAGCAACCTCCTGTTATAACTTCTCCCCTAATAGCCCTTTCTCCTCTAAACTTTTTTCCCTTGTCTGACTAACTAAGATGTCTTCTTCTAGACTAAGCAAACAGGATTGTACCAACGTCCATAATGGTAATGTGCCAACTGACAGAGTTCTGGGCTTTCCTTTTCTATCCTTTTTAAATCTTCTCCATGATGGTTCCATTGTGATGTATTTAACAACCCCTCTTTAATGAACCAGGGTCAATACCTTTCTATCATCTTAATGTATGCCCTGACTGTTCTTGATTTTACTGAGGTGCCTCCTTCCTCTAGTAATTTACTTAACGCCCTTTTGGTTTGGTTCTTAATAATTTTTAATTCCATTTTTTCGTGACAAAGATACCCCTCACTAAGTTAATGCAAAATAAAACTGAGACCAAATGAAACAAAAATAGAACAAAAATTCATTATATCAGCCTTTCTGTCCTCCTGAAATGTCCATCTCCCTGTCTGTTCCTTAGACACAAATAGTTTTTCCTCAGATGTGAGCGGTTTTTCTTCTGTCCCACCCATCCTCTCGCACTGTCCTCAGGGGTGAGCAGTTTACCTTATCACTTATCCTTAGGCGTTCCCTGTACGGGCCACCATATGCCGTTGTGGTGAAATAACTGGGAGATGACAAGCAACTTGAAAGTTGGAGCGGGAACTATTTTATTGCGAGTGAACTCAGCGGGAACTGAGCAGGAACTCAAAGTAGCAGGTACCCTAGGTAGCAGGCAACCCCTCTCTGCCAGACTGCAGAAGTACATATACCCAACCTAATTACCCACAGCTTAACTTAATTAACGTAAACTAGATACAGCAGTCAGTCATTAAGGAATCCTTATCATCTTAATGGCTCCTGGCATTGGCTCAGAAACCACTCCTCCTAGCCTACTGCCAGGCGCCATCTTAACTTGGTTGTGGCCCTCATCACAGATATATTGTTTTGTTTTTGTTTTAGTTGATTTTTTTTAATGTGGTGTCAAGGATAGAATCCAGTGCCTCACACATGCTAGGCAAGGCACTCTACCACTGAGCCACAACCCCATCCCTTGTTGTTTTTAAAGAATCACCCTAGAATGTGAACTGTGGTGATATGGATCTTATTTGATCGATTTCTTGATTTGTTTTTGGCACCCAGAATATTATGTATTATATACTTGGTAAATATTGATGAGTTGCAGTACAAAGCAGGCTAGAGAATTGAAGGATATTGTTTGTAATTTTGAAAATCAGTGACTAATAATGAATGCCAGTCACTAATGGTAAAGCATTCTGAAATGTCTTTGCAAAAAGAAGCAGAGAAAATTAATGAAGTCACAGCCTTTCATTTTATATAAATTACAATGATTATATTCAGGGATTCTCCAAGGAACTTTTAAAGGTTCACAAGCATTGACTATTTCTTTGACTCAGGAGAGCAAAAATTCTCTGTGGAAGTTAGGTACTTGCTCTTCTTAAGCATTAATTAAATAGAGGAACTATATAAATCCTGAGAAAAACCAAGTTCCCTGATAGTAAGTAAAGACCCTTTTGCCTTATCTCAGTGAAAAGCTTAACAATTATTTTTAAATGTTGACATCCAACCCTAGGAAGTAGTCTGCCTCACTTGTCTCGTTTTTCCTATTTCAAAGTAAATTCTAAGCTAAGCCAAGTTAGAAAAGCATACTATGAGAATCCTGTAGATGGCAGTGTTTGCTTTACTCTGAAAATTTTTTTTTTTTTAGGTCATCATTAAGACTATGGGCTGGAATCTTGTTGGTCCTGTTGTTCGGTGCCTTTTATGGAATGATAAAGATGATAAAAGAAAAGATTATTTCCTGATGCTTGATTTATTGGTAAAGGTATGTTAATAACCAGGTTCTCTTTGTCAAAACACACAGCAGTATTATTATTATTTTTAATGTCTAATTCTTATTTGATAAAAAAATTTTTAGTTCATCAAGATATATAAGAAGAAAATTCTAGAGAGAAGCCCAGTCTTTTTGTTGTTGTTTGCTCTTTTTAGATTACATGACAATAGGGTATAATTCACATATTATACATGCATGGAGGAGGAGAAGCCCAAACTTAATTGGATGGGCAGTTCCATTTCCTAGGAAGTTGTATTTTAATAAGTACCCTTATTATATAGATGTATTTTACAGAAATAATGCAAGACAGCATTGATTTTTTTTTTTTTTTTGCAATATTGAAACAAAATCAAACATCAGTGCTCTTTTCTCTGTGGAAATTCCTTTCATATCCTCTTTTTTGTTGTTGTTGTTGATGGACCTTTATTTTATTCATTTATTTATATGTGATGATGAAAATCAAACCCAGTGCCTCACATATGCTAGGCAAGTGCTCTACCACTGAGCCACCATCCCAGCCCTCATATCCTCTTAAAATATGAAAAACCTAGACTGTAAGTGATCACAATAGAAGTATGAATAGGAAGTAGAACACAGATCAGTTGTGACTCACAGTTTTTAGAGACCATTGGTAAAAGGCTAGTTGAGTTATAAGTCAATGTACAACTTTTTAAAAAAATATTTATTTCCTAGGTATAGATGGATACAACACAATGCCTTTATTTTTATGTGGTGCTAAGGATTGAACCTAGGTCCTACCCGCGCTAGGCGAGCACTCTACCACTGAGCCACAATCCCAGCTCTCAGTGTACAACTTTTAAGAAAGAATAAATTCTGAGTTAAAAAAGACATTATAAGAAGATACTTGGAGATCAGTGCAGGTATATACAAATATGTATTTGGAAAAAGAAGACTATGAGAGTTTTTTAAAAATACAAGACAAATAGGCTGGGGATATAGCTCAGTGGTAGGAGTGCTTGCCTAGCATGTGTGAGGCCTTGGGTTTGATTCATAACACTGCAAAAACATAAACAACACCCCCCACTAAAACAAAACAAAACAAAAAAACGAAGCAAGCAAGGTGATAAAATATGGCCATTCAGAAAGCAATGCAAAATTTTATCTGTCCAGGAAGTAAAAAGGAAACTCTAAGGTAGTCTAAATACCCAGCAACATGGAATAGGAAGCTCAAGCTTCCTATGTGGGAAGCTCAAGCAATCTAAAGCAGCATACGGAAGCTCAAAGGAAACCTGAGCTCTGGTGATTCACTACTTTTCTAATTGTATGAAGCATTTTACTGTTAAGCAAAAATAATTGTGTTTTCTCAGTATATGCTTTCTTTAAAATAGTAATCATGTGGCTTTAAATGCAACTTGTATTAAACAGGTTCAATTGTGAATATTTTTATAGTTATGTAATCCAAAGGAATTATTGTTGGGTTTGCTTGAACTGATTGAAGAGCCCTCTGGAAAACAGATATCCCAAATTATTCTTCTTTTACTTCAACCTTTACAAACAGGTAATTATCATTTTGTTATCAAAGTAGTTCTTGTTTTATTTGTGTAAGTACCTTGATGTTTGCCCTTAAATGTCAATGCTACACCAAAGTAAGATTTATGACAAATTATTGAGTGTTCTGCTTACACTAATAAAAGCAAATGCCAATTTGAATCTTGCTGTTGTGTTGTTACCCAGTAAACACTTTGTTGAAGGTCATACTATTTGTTCATGTGCTATATTACAACCTGTAACTTTCTGGTTAATCTTCTTACCTGTGGTTTATATCTAGAATTTTCCTTTGAAGCAAATTTAAAGGGTTACTCTGATGTCTGCAGTACTCAGTCTGACAGTATTGTGGTAGTTTTGTATCTTGGTTAAGAATCGTATCAAGCAGGCTGTTCAGCCTCTATTTTAGAAGGTTGGAATTAAGAATAGCAAAGGTATGACTGAAGAGTGAAACTAGGAGGCATATGGAATGATAAGACTCCATAGCTAAGTGGAATAGTAGAATTGATAAGTAATGGATCTTAGCAACCAAGACAGTATTTATCCATAAGAAGAGGTTATTTTTCATTTTAGGAAATATGTATATCTCAGAGTCTGATAGAGTGACCTAGCATCAGAAATTAGAGTAAATTCAATTTAAAAATGAATGTTCCTGAATTTTATACTACTTAAAACACTCAATCTTCTTGGGAAAAAAAATACTAGCTCCCATTTGTACACTACTGTATAGCTTACCACTCATGGAAAGAATGTGTTTCTGTTTTAAGTATGTAACCTGTTACAAACACACCTAAACAATATTTCATGGCATCAGTTTTAAGATGCTTCATTAATTTCTGTATCACCAAGAAAAAAAAAAGCACTCCCAATTAAGCTTAGGATATTTCATCTTGATGTCAGAGTTGTTAAAATGTGAGGAAAGAAAGTATTTATAATTGTACATATTGAATTTCTTGACCTTTGTTTGGCATACTTGATGAGGCTATCTCAAGTAACAACCTGGTCTCTATTGTAGTGATTCAGAAACTTCGAAACAATAAGGCATATTCAGTTGGGTTAGCATTGTCTACCCTTTGGAGTCAATTATCTCTTCTTCCTGTTCCATACTCAAAAGAACAAATACAAACAGATGACTATGGCCTTTGTCAATGTTGCAAGGCCTTAATAGAGTTCACTAAACCTTTTGTGGAAGAAGTTATTAATGACAAAGAAAACAAGGAAAATGAAAAATTAAAGGATGAATTACTGAAATTGTAAGTATATATTTAAAAAACAGCTCACAATAAATTTACTTTAAGTTATTTTATATTTGTCATGCAACTATAAATCTAGTTTTAGATTTGAATTTTAAAAGACTAAACTGTTATATCTTAAGCTGATATAACATGACATTTAATGAGTCATTCATATTTTTTTAAAAAATATAGGCATTGTGGTGCATGTCTATAATCTCAGTGGTTCAAGAGGAGGGGGCAGGAGGATTGCAAGTTCAAAGATAACCTGAACAATTTACCAAGGCCCTATACAATTTAGTGAGACCCTATCTCAAAAAATAAAAAGTACTATGGACATAGCTCAGTGGTTAAGTATCCCTGGGTTCAATTTACCAGTACCAAAAAATAAAATAAATAAATAAAACCAAGTCTATTCATTTAATTTATTTCATATTCTTTTATGTGCTGCTTTTATTCATCGTAGTATAGTGAATAATGAAAGTGGAGAAGTAGATACTTATAACTCAAAGAATCTACACTGTGAGGAAATTGTGTTTTTATTGTCCCTGTGAAAACAGCAGAAGGACCAGCAGACAGTTAAATGTTCAGCTCTCCATGAAAACAACAAAGTATTCACACAATAGTATTTACTCGGGGTTACTATGGACTAAACATGCAGTGTTCAATGTGGCTATCAAAATACTTGACATATAGTTGGTCCAAGTGCTCTAAGTATAACATATCCTGTGGACTTCAAAGATTTGATATTCTCCTTTTTTTTTTTTTTTTTAGTTGTCAATGGGTCTTTATTTTATTTATATATGGTACTTGGGATCGAACATAGTGCCTTACACATGCTAGGCTTGTGCTCTACTACTGAGCCACAACTCCAGCCCCAGATTTGATATTCTTTAAAAACATAGTATAATACTTCAGTGATTTTTTTATATTGATATGTGTTGAAATATTTTAGACATATTGGGTTAAATTATTAAAATTAATTTCTCCTATTATTTTTCATGTGACTACTAAGAAATCTTAAAAATGGAGCTTGCATTATATTTATAGGACAGCACTAAACTGGATTATTTAATTACATAGACTAATAACATTTTTTTTTGATCTTGGAGAATTTAGCTAGTGTTAGCTTTCTATTTTTGTCGGATTAGGACATTAAAAAAAATTTTTTTAACCACTTATGAAACCCATTACTTTATGAAAGAAAAGATTTTAGGGAAATAAGAAAGGCTTAATCACAGAATAAAATTTGATTTTCTAAGTAAAAGAAATATAACTTTATGAAAACATGAACTAATGAATAAAACATCTTGGACTAGCACCGGTTAGTTCTCAAACATTCAGAATCCACTGGAACAGTCTATACATAGAAATGAATTTCATATGTTGGGTCTAGCAAGGTATTTTTCATGTTCTCTCAATTACTAATAAGATAATTCATCAGCCATTTTATAAGCATTGAATTATTGGTGCTTAGTCCATTTGTGCTGTTGTAATAGAATATCTGAGACTGGGTAATTTATGGTTAATAGAAATACATTGACTCTGAGTTCTACAGGCTGGGAAATTGAAGATCAAGGCACCAGCATCTGGTGAAGGCCTTAAGGTGTCTTCTCAGAAGGGTGGAGAGACACAGGAGGGCTGAATTTACCCTTTTATAACAACACTAATTCCTCCTGTAAGTGTGGAGCCCTGGACTAATCACCTATCAAAGATCCTATTTCTTAATAATGTTGGAATGGCAATTACATTTCAACATGAGATTTGGAGGGGATAAGCATTCAGACCATAGCAGTGCTTATTTTACTTTTCATATAAAACTAACTTAAATATGAAGAATTGGCATTTTATATTAGGCAAGTGTTGATTTCTTAATTAACCTATTTCTCATGCCTTAGTTGTTTCAAAAGCTTGAAATGCCCTTTGCTGACAGCACAATTCCTTGAACAATCTGAAGAAGCTGGAAGTGATCCTTTTAGATGTTTCGCATCTGAGATAATAGTAAGTACAGCTAATTTAATCTACAAAATGTGCTATAAACTTAAATGTTATCCTTTTATGTTCTCATATACTATATGTGTGTATGTAAACTGATTATCTTTTTAAATATATTTTTTAGTTGTAGACGGACACAATAAATACCTTAATTTTATGTTTGTTTGTTTATTTATTTTTATGTGGTGCTGAGGATCAAATCCAGTACCTCATACATCCCAGGTGACCGAGCCACAACCCTAGCCCTTGATAATTTATTAATAAAGAAATACCTGGTTTTGTAGAATATAGGTAAGTAAAAAAGATGAAAAATAGAACAGTAATAATTTCACTACAGAAAGACAAATACTATTAACACCTTCCAGAATTTTTCTGCCTATATATTCATAAATGTATTCTTATATAAGAAAATGTACATACATATTGTTACTGTCTAGAGGTGATGGATTCGTTGTCTCCATTCAGTGAAGAATTGAAGAACAGGACACAGAGATAGCAAGCAAGAAGTAGTTTTATTGCAAAAGCAACAGAAATACAGAGATAGACTTCTCTGAAGAGACAGGGACCCAGAGCTGGGACTCTGGGGGGGAGTTTTGGCCTGTTCTTTTTAAGGTCTCTGAAATTTCCTCCTTTCCTTGTCTCCTCCCCCACCCACAGTCTTCTCACTATTAGTGATTGGTGCCCCCTCTGTCCACGTGTTTATCTCTTGGGTCCCCCCTCTTAGGAGCACAAATGTGAAAGTATCTGTCTGATTGGGTCCCCTGCTTGTGTCCAAAACCACTTTTGTCAAGCAGGAAGTTGACCTCATCAGAAGACCATCTCCATGCTCCCTGCTCTGGACATCCTCACTCAATATCTTGTCCTGGCTGCCTGTGTCCTTGTACATCTCCCTCAATATATACATTTCTTAAAGACTATCATATTTGCCAGGCTTGGTAGCATATGCCTGTAATTCTTTCTTAGCCAAGGCAAGAGATGGACATCATTTCCCTAGTACACGTATGAAGACATGAATGGTTGACTCTAGTTTGTGTACAATCAGAGAAATGAAAAATTGTGTTCCATTTGTGTATTATGAATTGAAATGCATTCTGCTGTCATGATAACAAATTAGAACAGATAATTAATTAATTTTTTTTAAAAAAAAGAGGTCTAGGGATAGGCCCTGGGTTCAATCCCTAGCACCACACACAAAAAAAGAAAGAAAGAAAGAAAGAAAGAAAAGCCAAGGCAAGAGGATTGCAAGTTCAAGGCCAGCCTCAGCATCTTAGTGAGACTGTCTCAAAATAAAAAGGGCTGTGGTGGCTCAATGGGTTTAATTCCCAGAGCTACATAGCCTAAGCATATTTATACACACACACACATACACACATTTTTGTGATCTATTTTTTCTCTTAATATTATTTTCCCATTGGCTTTAGTATTATATGATGTG